>NW_027327147.1:0-20016 GCF_047675955.1 Chlorocebus sabaeus
GGTCTTGTGGCGGAACATTCAGTGACAATGGAGTATTTTGGCCTGTTCTTTTTTTGTGCGTTTGCTACTTTTTTGATGCTGTTGTTGTTGCTGTTGTTGTTGTTGTTGTTGTTGTTGTTGTTGTTGTTGTCGTTGTTTTAAGACAGAGTCTCACTCAGCCACCCAGGCTGGAGTGCAGTGCTGCAATTCGGCTCACTGCAACCACCGTCTCCCAGGTTCAAGCGATTCTCCCGTCTCAGCCTCCTGAGTAGCTGGGATTACAGGCACCCGCCATCATGCCCCGCAAATGTTTCTATGTTAGTAGAGACGGGGTTTCACTATGTTGGCCAGGTTGCTCTTGAACTCGTGACCCCAGGTGATCCACCCATCTCGGCCTCCCAAAGTGCTGGGATGACAGGCGTGAGCCACGGCGCCCGGCGGCGGCGGGGCCTGTTTTTTTTTTTTCTTTTTTTTTCTTTTTTCTTTTTTCTTTTTCTTCTTTCTTTCTTTCTTTCTTTCTTTCTTTCTTTCTTTCTTTCTTTTCTTTCTTTTCTTTCTTTTCTTTCTTTTCTTTCTTTTCTCTCTTTCTCTCTTTCTCTCTTTCATCTTCCTTTCTTCCTTTCTTCCTTTTTTGGTAGGGGGGGACTGAGTCTCTCTCACTCTGTCACCCAGGTGGGGATGCAGTGGCCCTCCCTCGGCTCACTGCAGCCTCTGCCTCCCGGATTCCAGGGATTCTTCTTCAGTGGCTGGGATTACAGGCGCACACCACCACATCCGGCTAATTTTTGTATTTAGAGTAGAGACGGGGTTTGTCCATGTTGGCCACACTGGTCTCGAACTCCTGACCTCAAGTGATCCGTCCTCCTGGGCCTCCCAAAGTGTTAGGACGACAGGCCTGAGCCGCCGGTATTTCAGCCTTTAAAAGTGCCGGCCCTACCACCTTTCGCTGTGGACGTTACGCTCTGAATGACGTGTCATCTCTGCCATAGCTTGACTCCCTGTGTCCCCTCTGCCATTTCACTCCATCCTGGGCAGCAAGAGCAAAACTCCGTCCCGCCACCTCCTCGCGCAAAACAAAACAAAACAAAACAAGAAACTGTACACATGACCTATAAGTGTCTGTTCCTGTGAGTGATTTCTGAGATATGGCACTGTAGACTGAACGCAGTGGCTCACGTCTGTCATCCTAGTACTTTGGGAGGCTGAGGTGGGCGGATCGCGAGGTCGGGAGATCGAGATAGTCCTGGCTAACATGGTGAAACTCCGTGTCTACTGAAAATACAAACGAATTATCTGGGTGTAGTGGCCGGCGCCTGTAGTCCCAGCTACTCGGGAGGTTGAGGCAGGAGAATGGTGTGAACCCGGGAGGCGGAGGTTGCAGGGAGCCGCGATCGCGCCACTGCACTCCAGCCTGGGCGACAGAGCAAGTCTCTGTCTCAAAACAGAAAGAAAGAAAGAAAGAAAGAAAGAAAGAAAGAAAGAAAGAAAGAAAGAAAGAAAGAAAGAAAGAGGGAAAGAGGGAAAGAGGGAAAGAGGGAAAGAGGGAAAGAGGGAAAGAGGGAAAGAGGGAAAGAAGGGAAGAAGGGAAGAAGGAAAGAAGGAAAGAAGGAAAGAAGGAAAGAAAGAGGAAATGAAAGAAATGGCACTGTATCGCTATCTCTCTGTCCAGTTTCTGGCTTTCCTGTGTCTCTCACTGTGTCTCTCTTCCGTCTTACTCTCTTTCTTTGCCTGTCTGTCTGTCTGTCTGCCTCTCTCTGTCTCTCTCTCTCTCTCTCTGTCTCTCACTGTCCGTCTATGTCTTTCTCTGTCACTCTCTTTATCTATCTGCCTGTCCCTCTCTTTCTCTCTGTCTCTCTGTCTGTCTCTTTCTCTCTCTGCCTGTGTCTCTCACTCACTGTGTCTCTCTTCTGTCTTACTCTCTTTCTTTGCCTGCCTGTCTGTCTCTGTCTGTCTCTCTCCCTCTCTCCCCCTCCCTGTCTACTCTGTTTCTCTCTCTCTCTCTCTCTCGCTCTCGCTCTCGCTCTCGCTCTCTCGCTCTCTTGCTCTTTCTGTCCGTTTCTCTCTGTCTCTGCCTGTCCATCTCTCTTTTTCTACGTCTGTCTCTTTGTCTGTCAGATCCCCCCGTCCCAGAGAGGGCCCTGCCCCTTCCACGAAAGTGAGAAGTGCGTGCTTAGAGAGGCTGAGAGGAATCTACACAGACGGGCCTTGCCGGGCTTCCCCACTCGGTGCATGATTTCGGGAGATCTTCGCCGGGTCCCCACTTGGACGGAAGGGCCATTCGCAGACTTTTCTCTCTGTCACGTGTGACGTCCGTACTTCTCATATTTCCCTGATAAGCTCCTCGACTTTAAAATACACGGCTAAGGCCGGGCACGGTGGCTCACGCCTGTCATCCCAGCATTTTGGAAGGCCGAGGCGGGTGGATCACCTGAGGTCGGGAGTTCGAGGCCAGCCTGACCTACATGAAGAAACCCCGTCTCTACTAAAAATACAAAATGAACCGGGCATGGTGGCGCAGGCCTGTAATCCCAGCTACTCGCGGGGCTGACGCAGGAGAATCGCTGGAACCTGGCAAGTGGAGGTTGCAGTGAGCCGAGATGGCACCCTTGCACTCCAGACTGGGCAGCAAGAGCGAAACTCCGTCCCACCGCCCCCGCCCATGCGCGCGCGCGCGCACACACACACACACACGCACACACACACACACAGAAAAAAAGAGGGAGAAAAATAGAAAAAGAGAAATTCTTCACACGTGACCCATAAGTGTGTGTTCCCGCGAGTGATTTCTAAGAAATGGCACTGTAGGGACTGAACGCGGTGGCTCACGTCTGTCATCCCAGGACTTTGGGAAGCTGAGGCGGGTGAATCAGGAGGTCAGGAGTTCAAGACCAGCCTGGCCCACATGGTGAAACCCCGTCCCTGCTAAAACTACAAAACTGAGTCGGGCGCGGTGGGGCAGACCCCTGTGGTCCCAGCTACTCGGGAGACAGAGGCGGGAGAATCGCTGGAACCTGGGAGGCGGAGGCGGGGGTTGCAGTGAGCCGAGATCGTCCCACTGCACTACAGCCTGGGCTGTAGAGTGAGTGAGACTCTGTCTCAAAATTACATAAATAAATAAATGGCAAGCAAGAAAGAGAAAATGACAGAAATGGCACTGTATCGCTACTGGGCTGGGACGGCGGTGATGTTCTTCTGGGGAGACACCACGTGGGGCGATGTGTAGTGTGCGGACTCCGATCTTAGTGGTGGAATGTGGATGCTCCGCGATTCACCGTACTGACTAGATTCATGACTGATTCACGACAGGGTGGACCTCGGGGAACACGGTTGAGAAATGGGTACATCGGGAGCAAAATCTGGCCCCGGAACAGGAAGGGAGTGTGATGGGCACTGCCTTCCCCGTGAAATCCACGCTGTGTCCGGGAGCGTGGATGTCATGCACTAACACTCGTTCAGGTATTGCCTCTCCGAGGTCGTGGGTCTGGAGTCTACTCTGACACGCTAATGACTGCACTTCTGTCTTCGGTAGCTCCCACCTCCACCCCTGGCGTCCTCCATGCGCCCGCGCCCCTGGTCGTCCTCTCTTCTCTCTGGGGGAATGGAAGTGCCAGGTGATCCCAGGGGCAGAAACTTTGGCTGTGACCCTGGGGGGTCTGGTCGACCAGTCGCGGGCATCGCGTGGGAGGACTCCCTGGGCCCGGAGACGGCCTGTTTTGAGAGGGATCCGGGAGACGCCGGCGGCGACGCAGTGTGCCTCCGCCGCATCCCCCTCCCCAACCTCCACCCCGACCCAGAGCGATCCATCCTTTGCTTCTTTTTCCGTGACGACTGACACTTGCAGGCATCGGTTGTCTTCGGGCATCACCTAGCGGCCACTGTTACTGAAAGTCGAGGTGGCACGGAGGGAGGTCTCGCCGAAACTTCACCGAGCCTGGGGCAACCGGTTTCTCGCCCTCCCTTCTGGAGGCCCCTCCCTCTCTCCCTCGTTGCCTAGGTAACCTCCGCCCTGGCGGGGGCCCTATTGTTCTTTTTTTTTTTTTTTTTTTTTTGAGACGGAGTCTGGCTCTGTAGCCCGGGCTGGACTGCAGTGGCCCGATCTCGGCTCACTGCAAGCTCCGCCTCCCAGGTTTACGCCATTCTCCTGCCTCAGCCTCCGGAGTAGCTGGGACTCCAGGCGCCCGCCACCTCGCCCGGCTAATTTTTTTTTGTATTTTAGTAGAGACGGGGTTTCACCGTGTTAGCCAGGATGGTCTCGATCTCCTGACCTCGTGATCCGCCCGTCTCGGCCTCCCAAAGTGCTGGGATGACAGGCTTGAGCCACCGCGCCCGGCCCCTGTTGTTCTTTTATCGTCGCTTTAGTTTTCTTTGTGTGTTGGTTTCTTTAATGCGCATAGACTCTTCGACTTGGGCTGTATGAGGGGTCAGTTTAATTTTCAAGTCGCCCCCCCACCACCCCCGCGGCTCCACCCCTCCCCCACGTTCCTTTACCTGAATTTAGTGAGTCAGTGAGGTGGGTTCCCCTCAACCTCCCCACCCCCCGCCTCCCAACATCCTGCTTGGAAACGTTCCGGAGCCAGCCGGGTGTGCCTCCATCTTCTCTCCCCCTCCCCCACCCCTTGCCGGCGATCTCATTCTTGCCAGGCTGACATTTGCATCGGTGGTAGTCAGGCCTCACTCAGTGGCCACCGTTTTTTGAGATGGGGGGGCGGCACGGTCCCACTTCCCCAGAGGCAGCTTGGGCCGATGGCATAGCCCTTGACCCGTGTGGGCAATCGGGCTGGTCTGGAGTTGTGGGGTTTCTCCCCCTCCCGCCTTCGCTCCTCAGGCCTCCCTCCGTAGGAAAGCTTCACCCCGGCTGGGTCTCAATCACCTTTGATCATGATGTTTTCTCTTCTCCTCCCTCCCTCCCGCCAGCATATTTCCACAATGGGAAGGGCGTCACAGCTCTAGTATGGGCCTTCTTAGTACTTGCCCCAAGTAGAAACGCTTTCTGAAAACTAACACTCTGCTCACTTAAGATTTCCAGGGGGCCGGGCGCGGTGGCTCAAGTCTGTCATCCCAGCACTTTGGGAGGCCGAAACGGGTGGATCACGAGGTCAGGAGATCGAGACCATCCTGGCTAACACGGTGAAAACCCGTCTCTACTAAAAAATACAAAAAACTAGCCGGGCGAGGTGGCGGGCGCCTGTAGTCCCAGCTACTCGGGAGGCTGAGGCAGGAGAAAGGCGTGAACCCGGAGGCGGAGCTTGCAGTGAGCTGAGATCCGGCCACTGCCCTCCAGCCTGGGCCACAGAGCAAGACTCCGTCTCAAAAAAAAAAAAAAAAAAAAAAAAAGATTTCCAGGGACGGTGCCTTGGCCCGTGTTTGTTGGCTTGTTTTGTTTTGTTTGTGTTTTTCCTTGTTCTTATTTGTTTCTTTTCAGGTGCAGTAGAAATCCCCAATTTTCGGCCGGGCACGGTGGCTCAAGCCTGTCATCCCAGCACTTTGGGAGGCCGAGACGGGCGGATCACGAGGTCAGGAGATCGAGACCATCCTGGCTAACACGGTGAAACCCCGTCTCTACTAAAATACAAAAAAAAAATTAGCCCGGCGAGGTGGCGGGCGCCTGTACTCCCAGCTACTCGGGAGGCTGAGGCAGGAGAATGGCGTGAACTCGGGAGGCGGGGCTTGCAGGGAGCTGAGATCCGGCCACTGCACTCCAGCCTGGGCAACAGAGCCAGACTCCGTCTCAAAAAAAAAAAAAAAAAAAAAAAAAAAGAAATCCCCAATTTTCAGGAAGACGTGTATTTTCCCCAAGACAGGTTAGCTGCTGTTTTCTCCTGTTGTTAACTAGTGCATTTGTGACTCTCTCGACATGTAGTGAGAGCCGGTTGATGTGTACTATACTTCATGAGATCTTATTTTCTAGAAATCCATAAGCAGATGCTCCTGCTGCTCCTGCTGCTGCTGCTGCTCTTGTTGCTGTTGTTGCTGTTGTTGTTTTCAAAGCATACCCCGGCCACCGTTTATGGGATCAAAAGCATTATAAAATATGTGTAATTATTTCTTGAGCACGCCCTTCCTCCTCCTCTCTCCGTCTCTCTGTCTGTGTCTGTGTCTCTCTTTCTCTGTCTGTCTTCTCCCTCTCTCTCTCTGTGTGCCTCTCTCTCTCTCTCTCCCCCCCCATCTGTTTGCTTCTCTCTCTCTCTGTCTGTTTCTCACTATCTCTCTCTGCCCATCTCTGTCTGTCTCTCTCTCTCTCTCTCTCTCTCTCTGCCTATTTCTCTCTGTGTGTCTGTCTTCTGTCTTACTCTCTTTCTCTTCCTGTCTGTCTGTCTGTCTGTCTCTCTCTGTCTCTCTCTCCCGTCTG
Organism: Chlorocebus sabaeus; assembly: GCF_047675955.1. Taxonomy (NCBI): domain Eukaryota; kingdom Metazoa; phylum Chordata; class Mammalia; order Primates; family Cercopithecidae; genus Chlorocebus; species Chlorocebus sabaeus. The sequence goes on from NW_027327147.1 coordinate 6,329, forward strand.
TCTGTTTCTCTCTCTCTCTCTCTCTCTCTCTCTCTCTCTCTCTCTCTCTTTCTGTGTGTTTCTCTCTGTCTCTCTCTGTCCCTCTCTGTCTTTGTCTGTCTGTCTCTCTGTCTGTCTCTGTCTGCCTTCTCTCTCTCTCTCTCTCTCTGCCTGTCTGTTTCTCTCTCTCTCTCTCTCTCTCTCTCTCTCTCTCTCTCTCTCTGCCTGTCTGTTTCTCTCTCTCTCTCTCTCTCTCTCTCTCTGCCTGTCTGTTTGTCTCTCTCTCTCTCTCTCTCTCTCTCTCTCTCTCTGCCTGTCTGTCTCTCTCTCTCTCTCTCTCTCTCTCTCTCTCTCTCTCTCTGTCTCTCTGTCGCTCGCTCTCTCCGTGTCGGTCTTCTGCCTTAGTCTCTTTCTCTTCCTGTCTGTCTGTCTGTCTCTCTCTCTCTCTCTCTTTCTCTGTCTTTCTCTCCCCCTGTCTGTCTGTTTCTCTCTGTCTCTCTCTCTCCCCCCCTCTTTCTATGCGTTTCTCTCCGTCTCTCTCTGTCCATCTCTGTCTCTCTCTCTCTCTCTCTCTCTCTCTCTCTCTCTCTCTCTCTGCGCCTGTCTCTCTCCCTGTGTCTGTCTTCTGTCTTACTCTATTTCTCTGCCTGTCTTTCAGTCTGTGGCTTTGTCTCTCTCTCCCTGTCTGTGTCTCTCTGTCTCTCTCTGCCTGTGTTTCTCTCACTGTGTCTGTCTTCTGTCTGATTCTCTTTCTCTGCCTGTCGCTCCCTCTTTCTGTCTGTTTCTCTGTCTCAGTGCGTCTCTGTCCCTTTCTCTCTCTCTCTCTCTCTCTCTCTCTCTCTCTCTCTCTCTCTCTCTCTCTCTCTCTTTCTCTGTCTGTCTTTTGTCTTACTTTGTTTCTCTGCCTGCCTGTGTGCCTGCCTGCCTGTCTGTCTGTCTCTCTCTCTGTCTGTCTCTCTCTCTCCCTTTTGGTCTGTTTCTCTCTGTCTCTCTCTCTGTCTCTCTCTCTCTCTGTCTCTCTCTGTGTGTATCTTTGTATCTCTGTCTGTCTCTCTCTCGCTCTCGCTATCTCCCACCTTCTCTTTCTTTGCCAAAAGAGCTCAAGTACCTCTAATGTAATCCAGTACCAAGGCCTCAATTCTTAACTTTAGACACCCCAGATTTGATCTTCCCACAGAATGCTGTACAGAAGTGGTGAGTTGATTTCTGGACTTGGATACCTCAGAGATACTACATAATAATAAAGATACCACCCTAAAATCTGGGGTTGCTTCTCCCTCGAGTGTCTCAAAAAAATCATACCTCTGTTCACCTAGGATGCTGGGAGGGTTTTCTCAATGTGCCTCTGCCCGTGTCCTAAAGGACCTGGGACCAAGCCCTGTCCGTTCTGTCTCAAATCTGTATCTGCAAGCACTTCTCAAATCTGTATCTGAAAGCACTTCAAAGAACCACTGGCTCTGTGAAAATATCCCAGAAGTGGCTTCGGCCTCTTGGCTAGGAGGCCTAAGCCTGCTGAGACCTTGCCTGCCCAGGATTCTGTGTGAACAAAAGTGCCTCTGCTGAGAGCTGGGATCCTCGGGACCATGCTTGCTAGCGCTGGATGAGTCTCCGGAAGGATGCACGGGACTCCGCAAAGCTGACCTCTCCCAACGAGGTCAAAGGCATCCCTGTGCATTGGCCCGAGGCCTCCAACGTACATCACCCGTCACCATCACCATCACCATCACCATCACCATCACCATCACCGTCAGCATCCTGGCGAGCCTGCCCGAGGCCCCAACTACCGGGAGACACTTGGGAGCCCGGCCTTCCTCGGTTAAAGTCCAAAGGGACGGCGACTTCCATCCACCAGGTCTCCACTGAACTGCGAAGATGCGGAGCGTAGGGCAGAGAGGGGACGTGGAGGGGAGACGTCCTGACAGGCGATGAGTTCCCTAGGCTCTGGCGACCCCAACCACGACCCACGGTCCCGGGCACCCGTGGGACACCATCGCTTTTTCCCTTCCTCTGTCCACAGCCGCCCCCACCCCATCCCATCCCCCACCCCACGCACACGCGCTGGAGGTTACAAAACCACACGGCGTGAATAGAGCCTGACGGAGTGAGAGAGACCATTTCACGAGTCGGGGGGTGGGTCGGGGGGTGGGGGGGGGGTTCTGTAGAGAGCCCGATTCTCCCTCGTGGGTGGCTACAGGCTAGAAATGAATCTCGCTTCTTGGGCGGAGGGGCTTCCTTAGGCAGTCACGTTTCCGGGAGTATCTCTCAAACCCTCCCTTGAGGCCACAAAATAGATTCCACCCCACCCCTCGACGTTTCCCTGTTTTCCCGGGTGCTGGACGTATCCTGTCAAGAGACCCGAGGGTGACTCGTTGCGTTAAACACCTTGATTGGCTTTGTGAGTTTGTTTCTGAGATGCGGTCTCGCTCTGTCCCCCCGACTGGAGTGCAGTGGCATGATCTCAGCTCACTGCAACCTCTGCCTCCCGGGTCCCAGCGATTCTCCTGCCTTCAGCGGCACCATGCCCGGCTCCTCTTTTAATTTGTAGTAGACACGGGGTTTCGCCCTGTTTCACTGCCTTTCACTGTAGAGTCTCGATAAGAGCCACACCTCGTTCTGTGCCACAGAATGACTTCTTTATCATGCCGACTCTGGAAAGCCCGGCCCCTTGTGATCCATTTCAAACCGAGAGTCACCTCATGTTTGGAAAGCGGATCCGCTCCCAAGTTCGGTGGAGGGATGTGACATATGTAGGACGAGGGACTCTCTTTCTTCTGAGTCGGTCTGCACGGTGGGGCCTAGGGCTGGAGCTCTCTCTGTGCGGACCGCTGGCTCCCTCTGCCTGGGGTTCCATCGGCCCCACCCTAGAACGAGGGCCTTGGCAGACTCTGGCCCTTCCTGGCCCTTAAGTCGCTGTCAGAAACCCCATCTCGCGCTCGGATGTCCTGAATGACTGTGGCTTGCGCCTCTCTGGAAACATTTGAAATCTATCCTCTACGCGTGGCCACCTAAAACCACAGGAGCTTGGGACACACGGCCGCCATCCACCTCACTGGTTTTGGGAGAGAATGCTGAAAGTCTCTTGCCGACTCTCTCTCTCTTGACTTGAGTTCTTCACGGGCGTCTGGTTAAGACGCAGTGAGACCAGATGTGTGAACTCAGGCCGGGTGCTGGTGGCTCACGCCTGTAACCCCAACACTTTGGGAGGCCGAGGCCATCCATAGGATCCCTTAGAGGAATCCCCTAACCCCGGGGAAGTTGAGGCTGCAGTGAGCCATAATGGTGTCAGTGCACTCCAGCCTGGGCGAAAGACAGAGCGAGACCCTGTCACAGACAGACAGACAGACAGACAGACAGACAGACAGACAGACACGCAGGCAGGCAGGCAGGCAGGCAGGTAGACAGCAGCTGTATTATGTTCTTCTCAGGGTGGGAAGCAAAAATAACAGCAGACAGCACTTAACGTTTCTGTTGTTGTTCTTGTTTTGGACGGAGTTTTCACTCTTGTTGCCCACGCTGGAGTGCAATGGCCACCATCTCGAGGGATCCGCCTGCCCTCGGCCTCCCAAAGTGCGGGGATGACAGGCGTGAGCGTACCGCACCCGGCTCCCCCCCCCCCCCCCCATCCGCCCCCCAACCACCACCGCTTGTCTTCCGGACAGTTTTACGGCACAGTGTTTGGTTGGCCTGCTTACATTCATTCTACATAGAAATTTAGGATGTCAGCTTCTGGCCTCATGGACTCCGAGCTGAGGAGTCCCCTGGTCTGTCTATCACAGGACCGTACACGTAAGGAGTAGAAAAACCGCAACGTTCAAAATCAGTAATTTTGTGATACAGAAATACACGGATTCACCCAAAACACGGAAACTTTTACAAATTGTCTTTGTTAGTCCTGATGTCTGTGTCAGTGATTCTTTTAGGTTTGGACCTTGACCGAGAGAATTTCCAGTCGGTCTCTCGTCTCTCGTCTCTCGTCTCTCGTCTCTCGTCTCCGGACGGACAGAAGTTCCAGATGATCCGATGGGTGGGGGGGGTCTTAGGCTGTGTGCCCCCAGGGGCCCTGGTCGATTAGTTGTGGGGATCGCCTGGGAGGGCGCGGTGACCCACTGTGCTGTGGGGGCCTCCATCCTTCCGCCTCCCGCCTCCCCCTCCAGGCGATCCCAATTCATTCCAGGCTGACAGTCTCATTGGCAGACGTCGGGCATCACCTAGCGGCCACTGTTACTCTGAAAATGGAGGCCTCAACAGAGGAAGGAAGCTCAGGCCGCCTGCGCACAGCCTGGGGCAACTGTGTCTTCTCCACCGCCCCCGCCCCCACCTCCAAGCTCCCCCCTTCTTGGTTGCCTAGGAAATGGCCACTTTGACGACTGGGCCGGAGTGACCTTTGATCAGGCAGCATAAGTAAGTAAATCAATCAATCAATCAATACATAAATGTAAATACAATACAATTTATGTATTGTATTATGTACAATAAAGTAGTACGGGCGTGGTGGCTCACGCCTGTCCTCCCAGCACTTTGGGAGGCCGAGGCGGGCAGATCACCTGAGGTCGGCAGTTCGAGACCAGCCTGACCCACATGGAGAAACCCCGTCTCTACTGAAAATACCAAATTAGCGGGGCGCAGTGGCACATGCCTGTAATCCCAGCTACTCGGGAAGGGAAACTGAGGCAGGAGAATTGCTTGAACCTGGGAGGCGGAGATCGCAGTGAGGCGAGATGGCGCCATTGCGCTCCAGTCTGAGCAACAGGCGCGAAACTGCGTCTCAAAAAAAAAGCAAAAAACAAAAAAGCAAACCAAAACACAAACAAACTAACAAACACACAAAAAAACACCATTCTCTGTGAAACTGCTTTGTAGTGTGTGTATTCGTCTCACAGAGTTAAACCTTTCTTTTGAATCAGCAGGTTGGAAGGATGTTTTTGTAGAATCTGTCTATGTACATTTAGGAGACCCTTGTGTCGTATGGTGAAAAAATCTTATGTTTTCAGATAAAAACGAGAGAGAAGGTCTTCATGAAACAGCTTTCTGTTGTGTGGATTCCTCATACAGAGTTAAAACTGCCTTTGGATTCAGCAGTTTGGAAGCAGCATGGACATTTGGGAGCCCATTGGGGCCTATTGTGAGAAAGCGAACATCCCCACCCCAGAAATAATAAAGCAGCTCTCTATGATACTGCTTTGTGATGTGTGGATTCATGCCACAGAATTACAACAAATTTTTGATTTAGGAGGTTTGAAGCAGTCTTTCTGTAGAATCCGCGAATATGCCTTTGGGAGCCCATTGAGGCCTACTGTGAAAAACCGAATATCCCCAAATGAAAACTAGAAAGAAGCTGTCTCTGAAACTGCTTTGTGGTGTGTGGATTCATCTCACAGAGTGAAACCTTTCTTTTGATATACCAGGTTGGAAGCGCCCCTTTTGTAGAATCTACAAAAGGGCATTTGGGAGCTGTTTGAGGCCTAGGGTGAAAAACAGAAAATCGGTAGATAAAAACTAACAAGAAGCTATCTGCAAAACTGCTTTGCGATGTGTAGATTCCTCTGACAGAGTTACATCTTTCTGTTGATTCAGCAGATTGGAAGCATTTTGGGGGGGGTGTGTGTGTGTGTGTGTGTGTGTGTGTGTGTGTGTGTGTGTGTTTTGACAGAGTCTCACTCTGTCCCCCAGGCTGGAGTGCAGTGACACCATCTCGGCTCGCTGCAACCTCTGCCTCCCAGTTGAAGGGATTCTCCTGCCTCAGCCTCCCAAGTAGTTGGGGTTACAGGCACCCGCTACCAGGCCCGGCTAATTTTTTGTATTCTTGGTAGAGATGGGGTTTCATCGTTTTGGCCAGGCTGGTCTTGAACTCCTGACCTCAGGTGATCCACCCACCTCTGCCTCCCAAAATGCTGGGATGACAGGCGTGAGCCACTGCACGCGGCCGATTGGAAGCAGTTTTTTGGCAGAATCTTCAAAGGGACATTTGGGAGCCCTTTGTGGCTTATGGTGACACTGAACATCCCCAGATGAAAACGAGAAAAAATGCTACTGGTGAAACTGCTTCTTGACGTGTGGATTCACCTCGAACGGATACATCTGTTGAACCAGGAGGTTGGAAACACGCTTTCTGTAGAATCTGTGAAGGGACATTTGGAAACCCATTGAGGCCTACGTTGAAAAACAGAATATCCACAGATTGAAACAAGAAAGACGCTATCTGTCAAATTGATTCGTGATGCGCAGATTGATCTCTCAGCGATAAACCATTCTTTTGATTCATCATGTTAGAAACACTTTTTTTTGGCAGTCTCTCTGAACGGATTTTTGGGAGCCCCTTTAGGCCTATGGCGAATAACCAAATATTCCCAGATAAAAATGAGAAAGAATGTATTTGAGAAACTGCTTTGCGATGTGTGGACTCATCCTAAAGAGTTACACCTTTCTTTTGATTAGGCGGGTTGGAGACGCTCTCTTTGTAGAGATTCCAAAGGGACGTGTGGGAGCCCTTGAGGCCTATGGTGACAAACTGAATATCCCCAGACAAAGACCAGAGAGAATATTTCATTGAATCTGCTTCGTGATGTCTGGATTTATCTGCCAGCGCAGAACGTATTCTTTGTTTGTTTGTGTGTGTGTGTGTGAGTCAGCAGGTTGGAAATGCTCTTTTTGTTGAGTGTGTGGGAAGACATTTCCAAGCCCATTAATTCCGGTTGTCCAAACCAGATTGTCCCCCCGAGAAAAGCCATGAAGAAGCGAAACGATCTGTGAAACTGCTTTGCGTGACTGGATGCATCTCACAGAGTTAAACCTTTCTTTTGATTCACGTGTTGGAAACACGCTTTCTCTAGAATTTGCCAAGGCATATTTGGGAGCCCATGGAGGCCTATGTTGAAAAATCAAATATCCCCAGAGAAGCAGTAGAAAGAAGCTATCTGTGAATTGGCTTTGTGAGATGTGGATTCATCTCACAGAGTTAAACCCGTGTTTCGGTTCAGCAGGTTGGAAACACTTCTGTGGTAGAATCTGCAAAAGGATATTTGGGACTCCTTTGAGGCCAATGGTGGAAAAGCACATATTTCCTGATAACAGCTAGAAGGAAGCTACCTGAGAAACTGCTTTGTGTGTGGATTCCTCGCACAGAGGTACAACTGTATTTGGACTCAGCGGATTGGAAGCACTCTTTTAGTAGAATCTGTGAAAATAATGTGGGCTGCAATTGAGGCCTAGGGTGAAAAACAGATTATCCCCAGATAAAAACTGAAGAGAGCCTATGTGTGAAACGGTTTTGTAATGTGGGGATTCCTCTCACAAAGTGAAAGCGTTCTTTTGATACGTCGGTTTGGAAATATTCTTCTTAAGGGAATCGGCGAAGGGACTTTGGGAGCCCCTTGAAACCTGTGGAGAAAAACCGACACTCCCCAGAGAAAAACCAGAAATAAACTATCATCGGGACTGATTAGTGATCTGTGGATACATGTTACAGAGTTAAACTTTTCTTTGGATTCAAAATGTTGGAAACACTGTGTTTGCAGAATCTCTGAAGAAAGGACATTGCAAAGACCATTGAGGCCCAAGGGGAGGTCTCTCACTCTCTCTCTCTCTCTCTCTCTCTCTCTCTCTCTCTCTCTCTCTCTGTTTCTCACTGTGTCTCTCTGTCCGTCTCAAAAAATAAGAAAGGATGGATACATGCATACATACATACATACATGCATGCATGCATGCATGCATGCATACATACAATTAAAAATTAGGAAGAAAATAAAATGAATAACTCGGCCCGGCGCGGTGGCTCAAGCCTGTCATCCCAGCGCTTTGGGACGCCGGGGGCGGTGGATCGCTGGATCACGAGGTGGTCAGATCAGCAGGGCCAGTATGGTGAAACCCCGTCCGTCTCCAGTCAAAAGACCAAAAATTAGCCGGGCATGGTCGTGCGCGTCTGTAATCTCAGCTACTCGGGAGGCCGAGCTGAGGCAGGAGAATCGCTTGAACCTGGGAGGCGGAGGTTGCAGTGAGCCGAGATCGCGCCGCTGTACACCAGCCTGGGCGAGAGAGCGAGGCAACCTCTCCAAAAAATACTACTACTACTAATAAATTAATACATAAACGAATAAAAATGAAAGTAAAATAAAAAATAAAACTAAAAAGGACAAGGAAAAGGAAATAATTAAAAAGTGAGTTTCCGGGAAGAGAGGGAAGAAAAAAAAAAGGAAAGAAAAAAGACAACAGTCCCACAGTGACATAAACATATGCCTCTCGCCTTTCGAGGCGTCAGTGATGCTACGAATGATGCGTAATGTTTTTTTTTAACTTCCTTTTATGTTATTCTCGTTTATTGTTTGACACGAGCCTCGGAGGCCCTCCCTCCCTCCGTCCCACTCCCTCGTTGCCCAGACAACTTCAGGAGACAGGCCCTGGCTGGGCCAGATTGTTCTTCTCTTTGAGCAGTTGTTTCCCTGTCTTTCTTCGTGTCTTTAACCCGTGTGGACTCTTCTGCTCGGATTTCACAGATGGCAGCTCCACTTCCGGCCTTGTTGTTTAGTGGGGGCTTTCCTGATTCTCCCCGCATGTAGTGAAAGCAGAGAGATTCGCCTCTCCCACTCCCCCCCTCTCTTTCTTTGTTGCTTTCTTGCTTTTTCTTTCTGTCTCTTTCTATCTTTCTGTCATGCTTTCTTGCTGTCTTGTTTTCTTGCTTTCTTGCTTTGCCTTTCTTCCTGTCTGTCTTTCCTCTGTCTTCTTTTTTTCTTTCTTCTCTCGTCTTTCTTTCTCGCTGTTTTTCTCCCTCTCTCTCTCTTTCTTCTTTCTTTCTTTCTTTCTTTCTCTCTTTCTTTCCTTCTTTCTCTCTTTCTCTTTTTCTCTTTCTTTCTCTCTCTCTTTCTTTGTCTGTCTTCCTTCCTTCCTTCCTTCCTTCCTTCCTTCCTTCCTTCCTTCCTTCCTTTCTTTCTTCCTTTCTTCCTTTCTTTCCTTCATTTTCTCTCTCTCTCTCTCCCAGCCTCTGAAAGTGCTGGGATCACAGGCGTCAGCCACCGTGCCTGGCCTATTTGCTCATGTTATTTTATTTTTTATGTATTTATTTTCATCTATTCATTCATGTGTATAAATACAAATATTTTCTTTCTTTCTTTCTTTTTTTATGTATGTATGTATGTATGTATGTATGTATGTATTTATTTATTTATTTATTCATTTTTTTTTTTTTTTTTTTTTTTTTTTTTTGAGACGGAGTCTCGCTCTGTCGCTCAGGCTGAAGTGCAGTGGCCGGATCTCAACTCACTGCAAGCTCCGCCTCCCGGCTTCACGCCATTCTCCTGCCTCAGCCTCCCAAGTAGCTGGGACTACAGGCACCCGCCACCTCGCCCGGCTAGTTTGTTTTTTGGATTTTTCAGTAGAGACGGGGTTTCACCATGTTAGCCGGGATGGTCTCGATCAAGACAAATATTTTCATCTGTTTTGATGTATTTTTATATCTCATATTTAGCTAAAAATGCAAATATTTATGCTGTTATTTGTCTTTTCTTTCTTTCTCTCCTTTGTGTTTTTCTTCCCTTCTTTCTTTCTCTGTCTCCCTCTCTATGTTTTCCTCCCTCCCTCCCTCCCTCCCTCCCTGCCTCCCTCCCTTTCTCTCTTGTTCGTTTCTCTTCCGTGCTTTCTTTATTTCTTTTATTCCGTTTCTGTCCTTCTTTTCTGTTTCCTCTGTTTCTTTTTCCCTTCTTTCCTCATTCTTTCTCTCTGTTTCAGGTTTCTTTCCTTTCCATCTCTCCTGTAAAAATGTAACCTTTGAAAAGTGACGTTTCATCATCTTCATTTTCCACGTGGTCTCCCTTTTCTCTCCCTTTTCCTTCCTCCCTCTCTCCCTGCTCCCTTCCCTCCCTCCCTTCCTTTCACCATCTGTCTCTTCTCTCCATTCCCTCCCTCCCTCCCTGCCTCCCTCCCTCCCTCCCTCCGTCTCTGTCTGGATTCAGGAAGAGCCTACGGCAATCTGTGTCTCCCTGTGTCCTCAACGGCCCGCGACCGAGTCCTTGCTTGCTGTTTCTCCCTCCGAGATGCCTCTCCGAACATCCACACGCCGTGGGTTGTCTTCTGACTCTGTCGCGGTCGATGCAGAGACAGGCTTTGGGGACCGTTTCTGTGGGGTTGGGGTAGAGGGGCTGCGTTTTCGGCCTCGGGATAGCGTTTCTCGACTCACGGTTTCGGTTTCGCGGTCGGCGGGCCGGCCTGCCATCCGGATCTGTCTTGGTGACGTTCGCGACGGTTGTCGGACTCCATCTGGCGGCCGCTTTTATATCGTTCCCTTGGCTTCCGGAGCTGCGGTGGCAGCTGCCGAGGGAGGGGACCGTCCCCGCTGTGAGCTAGGCAGAGCTCCGGAAACACCGCGGTCGTCAGCCGGGCTGTCCCGGTCGCGCCAGAGCTCTGGCGCGTCGCTTGTGAGTCAGAGCTCGGGCGTGCAGGCTTATGTGGGGAGAGGTTGTCGCTGCGCTTTCGGGCCTGAGCCGGGTGTGGGGCTGCCGGGGTTGGTCGACCAGCACGCCGCAGCTCAGCTCCCGAGGCCTGACCCGCGACCCGCGGGGACCCACCGGGCTTGGGGCGGGAGGCTGGGGACACCCTTCCCGGCCCGGTCGCGGGCCCGCGCGCATCCTGGCCGTCTGAGGCAGCGGCCGAATTTTTTTTTCCCCAAGTCCCCGTGGGGAGCCGGGGACCGTCCTGCCTCGTCCCCCGGGTGCCGGGGAGCGGTCCCCGGGCCCGGCCGCCGTCCCTCTGCCGTGACCTTTTGTTTTCAAGTCCCCGTGGGGAGTCGGAGAGCGCTCCCTGAGCGCGCGTGCGGCCCGAGGGGTCACACTTGGCCGGCCTTCGGTCCCTCGTGTGTCCCGGTCGTACGAGAGGACGGCCGAAAACGCTTCCGAGTCTCGCTCTGGAGACACGGGCCGGCCCCTGCGTGGCACGGGTGGCCGGGAGGACGTCCCTGGCCCGGCGCTGCTCCGGCGTGTGTCCTGGGGTCGACCAGAGGGCCCTGGGTGCTCCGTGTCTGGCTGCGATGGTGGCGATTTTGGGGACAGATGTCCGTGTCGCGGGTTCCCTGGGCCGGCGGCGTGGTCGGTGGCTCGACCTCCTGTCCCCTGGGGAGGTATATCTTTCACTCCGAGCCGGCATTTTGGGCCACCGGGTTATTGCTGACACGCTGTCCTCTGGCGACTTGTCGCTGGAGAGGTCGGGCCTCTGGATGCGTGGTGGGCCTCTGGGCCTCCCGGTGACCCGGCTAGCCGGCCCTGCTCGTGCTGGAGCCGCCTGCTGGGGCCCGTGTGTGCCTGGTCTCTCGTGCGTCTGAGCGTCCCGACTCCCGGTGCCGCCTTGGGTCCGGGTCTCTGACCCACCCGGGGGCGGCGGGGAAGGCGGCGCGGGCTTACCCTGCCGCTGCGCGCTCCCTGCTGTGGGCACCTGGGGCGGCCGTGACAACCCCACTCCCGCTGGCTCCGTGCCGTGCGTGTCAGGCGTTCCTCGTCTCTGCCGGGTTGTCTGCCGCCCCTTCCCCGGAGCTGGGGGTGGTCAGGCTGATCTGCTCGCTGGCCTCCGGGGAGGCTGTGGCTGACTGACCGACCGACCCCGCTCCGGGGTTGCTTTCCCTGATTGATGTGGTGATGTCGTGCTCTCCCGGGCCGGGACCGAGCCGCGGCGGGCGAGGGGCGGCCATTCATGGTGAATGGGACCCGTTCTTCTCGTCCCGCCCGCGGGGGCCCCCTGTCTCTCGTCCCCGCCTGTGAGCGGTGCGTTGGGAGGCACTGGGGTGCGGAACCCGGCCTGACCTTGCTGTCCCGCCCCCGCCGTCTGCCTCGTGGCGTTCGGCGGGGGTCGGCGGGGTCCTCTGACGCAGCAGGCACCCCTCGCTTTCGCCTCTTGTGGTTGTCGCCTCGCGGGCCGCCCCCCTCCGCGGCGGTGGGGGTGCTGTCCCGCCGGCCCGTCGTGCTGCCCTCTCGGGCGTTGCACGAGCGCTGGCTCTGCCTGGGTCTTTTGCGGTGCTCCTGGAGCGCTCCGGGTTGTCCCTCAGGTGCCCGAGGCCGAGCGGTGGTGTGTCGCTCCCACCCCCAGCGCCCCCTCCTCCGGTCGCCGCCACGGTGCTGGCGCGTTGGGTCCTGAGGGAGTTCGTTGGGTGTGGGCCGAGGCGGTCGAGTGAGACGCGCCCCTCCCCCACGCGGGGAAGGGCGCCGCCTGGTCCGGCGAGCGCACGTCCCGTGCCTCCCCTCTGGCGGGTGAGCGCGGGCCGTGTGAGCGGTCGCGGTGGGCTCGGGCCGGCCACGCGTGCGCCGGCCGGCCGCCGAGGGGCTGCCGTTCTGCCTCCGACCGGTCGTGCGTGGGTTCACTGGAGGTGCTTTACCTCGCAGAAAGGAGGTGGGTGGACGGCGGGGGGGGCCTTTGGGGGCTGTGCGCACGCGCGCCAGCCGGGCCCCTGCCCTGACCGTGAACGCTCAAGGTTGCCGCGGGTTTCTTCTCCTCGCGCCACACGCCCCCTCCCTTCCCCAGGTGTCCCCGAGCGCCTCTGTGGGCCCGACGAGGGGCGACTGGCGGGTGGGGAGTGTGACCCACCCTCGGTGAGAAAGCCTTCTCTAGCGATCCGAGAGGCGTGCCTTGGGGTACCGGATCCCCCGGCCTGCCGCCTCTCTCTGCGTTGTGGTAGCGCTGCCGTAGCGACTCGCTTGCAGAGAGCCCTCCCCCGCTGCTCCCCCCTCGACGGGATGAGGCTGGGGAAACGGTGAGGGTTCCGCCGGACCCCGCGGTGGGGGCCGAGCGTGCGGCTCGTCGTCTACTGTGGCCCGCGCCTCCCCCTTCCGTGTTGGGGGAGGATCCCGCTGGGCCGGGCCCGACGTCCTAGCGGATTGGGAAGGCTGCCGCGAGCGGCGGGTGCGCGTGGCACTCCGTCCGGCGCGGGACGCCGCTGTGAGCCGGCTCTCCGCCCGCTCCCGTGCCGAGCCGCGACCGGTGCCGGTGACCGCGTTCGCGTGGCGCGGGGTTGGGCCGCCTGGCTCTTGGGGAGCGAGCCGTCCCCACGGGGGGTGCGCCGGTCTCCCGGAGCGGGACCGGGTCCGGGACGGACGAGAAACGAGCGATATGTGGCCCCTGGTGTTGGGCTTGTGGCTGAGGTTGCTTCGGGGCCCCCGGTGGCAGGACCCGGGGCTCGTGAGGGGGGTTGCTCGGTGGGTTGCCCAAGGGCCGTTCGGCGTCCCAGGCGGGGCGCCGCGGGACCGCCCTCGTGTCTGTGGCGGTGGGATCCCGTGGCCGTGTTTTCCTGGTGGCCCGGCTGTGCCTGAGGTTTTCTGCCCGAGTAGCCCTCCGCGGGTTCCCCGTGCCCTCGTCCCCGTGGCCCCCTGGCTCCTTGCCTGCCTTGTGCCCCTTTTCCCCGCCCGCCGCCTGCCGATCTTCTCTTCCCCGAGCGGCTCATCGGCTTCTACGCTGTTGGCCGCCCCGTCTGGGCCCGAACCCGGCTCCGCCTTCTGGGGGCGTCGCCGCCGGCCACGCTGGTTGGCCCGGTGTCCGCGTCCCCATGGCGCGCGCCTTCGGGACCGGGTCGGCGGCGCCCCGCGTGGGGCCCGGTGGGCGCCCGGAGGGTTTGGGTCGGCCTTTCCGGCGTGTTGCGGGGGAGAGCGGGTTCCGGGGGCTCTGGCCGCGTGCGACTGGGTGTGGCGGTGGGGGAGCCGCGGGGATCGCCGAAGGCCTGGTCGGCCGCTCCAGGTGCCACGTGG
>NW_027327148.1:0-19983 GCF_047675955.1 Chlorocebus sabaeus
TTGTTCTGGTCAAAACCGGTTTGAGTCCGTTTGGAGCCGGTCAAATCCGGTTTGAGACTGTCTGGTGCGATTTGAGCCCCTAAAAACCGGTTTGAGCCAGTCTAATATGGTCAAAGCAGGTTTGAGCCGGTCTGGTCCGGTTTGATCGGGTTTGAACCGGTCTGGTCCGGTTTGTGACGGTCAAAACAGGTTTGAGGCGGTCTGGTTCGGTTTGTTCCAGTCAAAACCGGTTTGAGTCCGTTTGGAGCCGGTCAAATCCGGTTTGAGAGTGTCTGGTGCGATTTGAGCCCCTAAAAACCGGTTTGAGCCAGTCTAATATGGTCAAAGCAGGTTTGAGTCGGTCTGGTCCGGTTTGATCGGGTTTGAACCGGTCTGCTCCGGTTTGTGACGGTCAAAACCTGTTTGATCCGGTCTGTTCCTGTTTGAGTCCGATTTGAGCCATTTAAAACCGGTTTGACCCGGTCTGATCCTGTTTGAGTCCGTTTTGAGCCAGTCAAAACCGGTTTGAGGCAGTCTGGACCGGTTTCAGCTGGTCAAAAGCGGTTTGCAACCAGTTTGAGCCGGTCTGGTCCAGTTTGAGCCGATCAGGTTCGGTTTGATCCGGTTGAGCCGGTATGGTTGGTTTGAGCTGGTTAAAAAAGGTTTGAGCGGGTGGGGTCCGGATTGTGTCCAGTTTGAACCAGTCAAAACCGGTTTGAGCCAGTCTGGTCCGGTTTGATCTGGTTAGAGCGGTTCTGGTCCTGTTGGATCCGGTTTGAGCCTGTCTGGTCCGCTTTGATCTGGTTGAGCCAGTCTGGTCTGGTTTGAGCCAGTCTAACTGGTTTGAGCCAGTCTCGTCCGGTTTCAGCTGGTCTGGTCGGGTTTGAGCCAGTCAAAACGGGTTTGAGACGGTCTGTTCCGGTTTGAGTCCGGTTTTAGCCGGTCAAAACCGGTTTGAGACGGACTGGTCCGGTTTGAGTCCGGTTTGAGCCAGACAACACCAGTTTGAGACGGTCTGGTACGGTCTGGTCCGGTTTGAGCCAGTGAAAACCGGTTTGAGCCGTTCTGGTCCGTTTTCAGCTTATCAAAACCGGTTTGAGGTGGTCTAAGAACCGGTCTGGTCCAGTTTGATCTGGTATAAGCCGGTCTGGTCCGGTTTGATCCGGTTGAGCCAGTCTGGTTCGGTTTGAGCTGGTCAAAAGTGGTCTGAGCCAGTCTGGCCCGGTTTTAGTTGGTCTGGTCGGGGTTGACCTGGTCAAAACCGGTTTCAGCCGGTCTCGTCCGGTTTCAGCCGGTCTGGTCGGGTTTGAGCTGGTCAAAACCGGTTTGAGACGGTCTGTTCCGGTTTGAGTCCGGTTTGAGCCGGTCAAAAACGGTTTGAGCCGGTCTGGTCCGGTTTGAGTCCAGTTTGAGCCGGACAACACCAGTTTGAGACGGTCTGATCCGGTTTGAGTGCGGTTTGAGCCGGTCATAACTGGTTAGAGCCGGTCTAGTGCACTTTGAGCCACTCAAAACTGGTTTGAGGCAGTCTGATCTGGTTTTAGCTGGTCTAGACGTGTTTGATTTGGTAAAAACCGGTTTGAGGCGGTCTCGTCCAGTTTCAGCCGGTCTGGTCGGGTTTGAGCCGGTCAAAACCGTTTTGAGCCGGTGTGGTCCTGTTTGATTCTGGTTTGAGCTGGTCAAATTCAGTTTGTGTTGCTCTCATCCCATTTGAGCCGGTCAAAACCAGTTTGAGCCGGTCTGGTCCGGTTTGATCCTGTTAACGCCGGTCTGGTGCTGTTTGAGTCTGATTTGAGCTGATCAAAACCTGTTGGAGCGGGTCTGGTCCGGTTTGAGGCGGTCTGGACGGGTTTCAGTGGGTCAAAACCGGTTTGAGTCAGTCTTGTCCGGTTTGATCTGGTTTAAGCCGGTCTGGTCCAGTTTGATTCGGTTGAGCCGGTATGGTCTGGTTTGAGCCGTTCAAAACTGGTTTGAGCATGTCTGGTCTGGTTTGAGTCCGGTTTGAGCCGGTTTGGTCCTTGTCCGGTTTGAGCCGTTCAAAACCGATTTGAGCTGGTCTAATCCGGTTTGAGTCCGGTTTGAGCCTGTCTGGTACGTTTTCGTACGGTTTGAGCCGTTCAAAACAGGTTTGAGGCGGTCTGGTCCGGTTTGTTCCGGTCAAAGCCGCTTTGAGTCCGTTTGGAGCCGTTCAAAACTGGTTTGAGCCGGTCAGGTGCGATTTGAACCGCTAAAAACCGGTTTGAGCCAGTCTAATACGGTCAAAACAGGTTTGAGCCGGTCTGGTCCGGTTTGATCGGGTTTGAACCGGTTTGGTCCGGTTTGTGATGGTCAAAACCGGTTTGATCTGCTTTAAGCCTGTCTGGTCCGATTTGATCTGGTTGAGCTGATCTGGTCTGGTTTGAGCGATCAAACCCTGTTTGAGCCGGTCTGTTCCTGTTTGAGTCCGATTTGAGCCGTTTAAAACGGGTTTGACGTGATCTGGTCCTGTTTGAGTCTGGTTTGAGCCAGTCAAAACCGGTTTGAGGCTGTCTGGACTGGTATGAGCTGGTCAAAAGCGGTTTGTGACCAGTTTGAGCCGGTCTGTCCGGTTTGAGCTGGTCTGGTCCAGTTTGACCTGGTTTAAGCCAGTCTGGTCTGGTTTGATTCGTTTGAGCCGGTATGGTCTGGTTTCAGCCGTTCAAAACCGGTTTGAGCCGGTCTGGTCTGTTTTGAGTCCGTGTTGAGCTGGTCAACACCGGTTCGAGCCTGTCTGGTCCGGTTTTAGCCGGTCTGGACGGGTTTGATTCGGTCAAAACCGGTTTGAGGCGGTCTTGTCCCATTTCAGCTGGTGTGGTCGGGTTTGAGCCGGTTAAAACCGGTGGGAGCCGGTCTGGTCCGGTTTGATCCGGTTTCAGTGGTTCTGGTCCGGTTTGATCCGGTTAGAGCCGGTCTGGTCCGCTTTGATCTGGTTGAGCCAGTCTGGTCTGGTTTGAGCCGGTCCAAACTGGTTTGAGACGGTCTCGTCCGGTTTCAGCCGCTCTGGTCAGGTTTGAGCCGGTCAAAACGGGTTTGAGAAGGTCTTGTCCGGTTTGAGTCCGGTATAAGCCACTCAAAACCGGTTTGAGCCGGTCTGGTCAGGTTTGAGTCCGGTTTGAGCCGAACAATACCAGTTTGAGACGGTCTGGTCCGGTTTGAGTGCGGTTTGAGCCAGTCATAACTGGTTAGAACAGGTCAAGTCCGCTTTGAGCTGGTCAAAACCGGTTTGAGGCGGTCTCATCCAGTTTCAGCCCGTCTTGTTGGGTTTGAGCCGGTCAAGACTGTTTTGAGCCGGTGTGGTCCTGTTTGAATCTGGTTTGAGCAGGTCAAATTTGGTTTGTGCAGCTCTCGTCCGATTTGAGCCTGTCAAAACCGGTTTGAGCCGGTCTGGTCTGGTTTGATCCAGTTTAAGCCTGTCTGGTCCGGTTTGATTCAGTTGAGCCGGTATGGTCTGGTTTGAGCCATTCAAAACCGGTTTGAGCTGGTCTGTTCCTGTTTGAGTCCGATTTGAGCCGTTTAAAACCGGTTTGACCCGGTCTGGTCCTCTTTGAGTCCGCTTTGAGCCAGTCAATACCGGTTTGAGGCTGTCTGGACCGGTATGAGCTGATCAAAAGCGGTTTGCGACCGGTTTGAGCCGGTCTGGTCCGGTTTGATCTGCTGTAAGCCGGTCTGGTCCGGTTTGATTCGTTTGAGCCAGTATGGTCTGGTTTGAGCCATTCAAAACCGGTTTGAGCCGTTCTGGTCCGGTTTGAGTCCGGTTTGAGCTGGTCAACACCGGTTCGAGCCAGTCTGGTCTGGTTTTAGCCGGTCTAAGAGCCGGTCGGGTCCGGTTTGATTCGGTTTGAGCCGGTCTGGTCCGGTTTCAGCCAGTCTAACACGATTTGAGCCGTTGTGGTCTGGTTTGATCTGGTTGAGTCTCTCTGGTTCTGTTTGATCTGATTTGAGCCGGTCTGGTCCGGTTTCAGCTGGTCAAAACCGGTTTGAGCCCGTCTGGTCCGTTTTGTTCCGGTTTGAGCCTGTCTGGTCGGGTTTGAGCCCTTCTGGTCGGGTTTGAGTCTGGTTCGAGCCGGTCAACACCGGTGTGAGCCAGTCTGGTCCGGTTTGAATCAAGTTTGAGCCGGTGAACACCAGTTTGAGCTGGTCTGGTCCAGTTTGAGTCTGGTTTGAGCCGGTCAAAATCGGTTTGTGCTGCTCTGGTCCTATTTGAACCTGTCAAAACTGGTATGAGCCGGTCTACTCGGGTTTGAGACCGGTTTAAACCGGTCTGGTCTGGTTTTAGCCGGTCTGGTCGGGTTTGAGACGGTCAAAACCGGTTTGAGCCTTTCTGGTCCGGTTACGGCTGATCTGGTCCGGTTGGATCCGGTTTAAGATGGTCTGGTCCGGTTTGATCCGGTTGAGCCGGTATGATCTGGTTTGAGCCAGTGAAAACCTGTTTGAGCGGGTCTGTTCTGGTTTGAGCCGGTCAACACCGGTTTGAGCCAGTCTGGTCTGGTTTGAACCGGTCAACAGCAGTTTGAGCCGGTCTGGTCGGGTTTGAGTCCGGTTTGAGCCGGTCAAAACCGTTTTGAGCCGGTCTAAGGGCCGGTCTGGTCCGGTTTGATCCGTTTTGAGCGGGTCTGGTCCGGTTTGGGCTGGTCAAACCCAGTTGGAGAAGGTCTGGTATGGTTTGAATCCTGTTTGAACAGGTCAAACCCGTTTTGTGCCAGTCTGGTCCGGTTTAAGGCAGTCTGGTTTGGTTTCAGATGGTCAACACCGGTTTTAGCCGGTCTGGTCCGGTTTGAGCCGGTCTGGTCCGTATTGAGCCGATCAAAACCGGTTTGATATGGTCTAAGAGCCGGTCTGGTCCGGTTTGATCTGGTTTAAGCGGGTCTGGACCGGTTTTTGCTGGTCTGGTCCGATTTGAGCTGGTCCAAACCGGTTTGAACCAGACTGGTCCGGTTTGATCCGGTTTGTGCCATTCTGGTCGGGTTTGAGCCGGTCAAAACCGATTTGAGCCGATCTGGTCTGGTATGAGTCCAAATTCAGCCGGTCAAAGCCGGTATGACGTGGTCTGGTAGGGTTTGAGTCTGGTTTGAGCCAGACAAACCTGGTTCGACCCGGTCTGGTCCGGTTTTAGCTGGTTTGAGCCGGTCTGGTATGGTTTGAGCCGGTGAAAACTGGTTTGAGCCGGTCTGGTCCAGTTTGAGCCGGTCGACACCAGTTTGAGCCGATCTGGTGTGGTTTTAGCTGATCCGGTCATGTTTGAGCTGTTCAAAACCGGTTTGAGTCGGTCTGGTCCGGTTTCAGCCGGTCTGGTCGGGTTTGGGCCGGTCAAAACCGGTTTGAGCCAGTCTGGTCCGGTTTGAGTGGGGTTTGAGCCAGTCAAAACCGGTTAGTGGCTGTCTGGTCCGATTTGAGGTGGTCAAAACCGTTTTGAGCCGGTCTGGTACGGATTAATCCGGTTTAAGCCGGTCTGGTTCCTGTTTCAACTGGTTTGAGCCGGTCTGAACCAGTTTGTGCCGGTCTGGTTCGTATTGAGCAGATCAAAACCGGTTTGAGACAGTCTAAGAGCCGGTCTGGGCTGGTTTGATCCGGTCCAAGCCGGTCTGGTCCTGTTTGATCTGGTTGAGCCGCTCTGGTTCTGTTTGATCCGATTTGAGCTGCTGTGGTCCAGTTTCAGCTGGTCAAAACCGGTTTGAGCCTGTCTGGTCCGTTTTGATCCGGTTTGAGCCTGTCTGGTCGGGTTTGAGCCCTTCTGGTCGGGTTTGAGTCTGGTTCGAGCCGGTCAACACCGGTGTGAGCCGGTCTGGTCCGGTTTGAATCAGGTTTGAGCCAGTGAACAAGAGTTTGAGCCGGCCTGGTCCGGTTTGAGTCCAATTTGAGCCGGTCAAAACAGATTTGAGCTGGTCTGTTCCGGTTTGAGTCCAATTTGACCGGGTCAAAACCCGTTTGAGCTGGTCTGGTCCGGTTTGAGTCCGGTTTAAGATGGTCTGGTTCGGTTTGAGCCAGTCAAAACAGGTTTGAGCCGGTCAAAACTGGTTTGAGCCGGTCTGGTCCGGTGTGATCCGGTTTAAGGCGGTCTGATCCGGTTAGATTCAGTTGAGTCGGTATGTTCTGGTTTGAGCCGTTCAAAACCGTTTGAGCCGGTTTGGTCCGGTTCGAGTCCGGTTTGAGCTGGTTTGGTCCTTGTCCTGTTTGAGCCGATCAAAACCGATTTGAGCCAGTCTAGTCCGGTTTGAGTCCGGTTTGAGCTGGTTTTGTACGTTTTGCGTCCGGTTTGAGCCGGTCAAAACAGGTTTGAGGCGGTATGGTCCGGTTTGTGCCGGTCAAAACCGGTTTGAGTCCGTTTGGAGCCTGTCAAAACTGGTTTGAGCCTGTCTGGCGCGATTTGAGACGCTAAAAACCTGTTTGAGCCAGTGTAATACGGTCAAAACAGGTTTGAGCCGGTTTGGTCTGGTTTGATAGGGTTTGAACCGGTCTGGTCCGGTTTGTGATGGTCAAAACCGGTTTGAGGCGGTGTATTCCAGTTTCATCTGGTCTGGTCGGGTTTGAGCCAGTCAAAACCGGTTTGAGCCGGTGTGGTCCTGTTTGAGTCTGGTTTGGGCTGGTCAAGTTCAGTTTGTGCAGCTCTTGTCCGATTTGAGCCAGTCAAAACCGGTTTGAGCCTGTCTGGTCCGGTTTGATCCGGTTTAAGCCGGTCTGGCCCGGTTTCATTCGTTTGAGCTGGTACGGTCTGGTTTGAGCCGTTCAAAACCGGTTTGAGCCTGTCTGGTCCGGTTTGAGTTCGGTTTGAGCCAGTCAACACCGGTTTGGGCCGGTCTGGTCCAGTTTGAGTCAGATTTGAGCCGGTCAAAATCGATTTGTGCTGCTCTGGTCCGATTTGAGCCCGTCAAAACTGGTTTGAGACGGTCTATTCCGGTTTGAGTCCTGTTTGAACGGATCTGGTCCGGTTTTAGCCGGTCTGGTAGGGTTAGAGGTGGTCAAAACCGGTTTGAGCCTGTCTGGTCCGGTTTCAGATGGTCTGGTCGGGTTTGAGCCGGTCAAAGCTGGTTTGTTCCGTTCTGGTCCGATTTGACCCGGTTTAAACCGGTTTGAGGTGGTCTCATCCCATTTCAGCCGGTCTGGTCGCGTTTGAGCCGGTTACAACAGGTTTGAGCCAGTCTGGTCCGGTTTGATCCGGTTTGAGCGGTTCTGGTCCTGTTGGATCCAGTTTGAGCCTATCTGCTCCGCTTTGATCTGGTTGAGCCAGTCTGGTCTGGTTTGAGCTGGTCAAAACCTGTTTGAGCCTGTATGGTCCGGTTTGAGTCCAGTTTGAGTCGGACAACACCAATTTGAGACAATCTGGTCTGGTTTGAGTGCAGCTTGAGCCGGTCATAACCGGTTAGAGCCGGTCTAGTCCGCTTTGAGCCGGTGAAAACGGGTTTGAGCTGGTCTGGTCTGGTTTTAGCCGGTCTGGAAGGGTTTCAGTCAGTCAAAAGCGGTTTGAGGCGGTCTCATCCAGTTTGAGCCGGTCTGGTCGGGTTTGAGCCGATCAAAACCGGTTTGAGCTGGTGTGGTCCTGTTTGAGTCTGGTTTGAGCTGGTCAAATTCGGTTTGTGCTGCTCTCATCCGATTTGAGCTGGTCAAAACCGGTTTTAGCCGGATTTGTCCTGTTTGATCCGGTTTAAGCCAGTCTGCTCCGGTTTGATTCGTTTGAGACGGAATGGTCTGGTTTGAGCCGTTCAAAACCGGTTTGAGATGATCTGGTCCGGTTTGAGTCCGGTTTGAGATGGTCAACACCGGTTTGAGCCGGTCTGGTCCAGATTTAGCCAGTCTGGATGGTTTGATTTGGTCAAAACCGGTTTGTGGCGGTCTCGTCCCGTTTCAGCTGGTCTGGTCGGGTTTGAGCCAGTCAAAACGGGTTTGAGCCGGTCTGGTCCGGTTTGAGTCCAATTTGAGCTGGACAACACCAATTTGAGACGATCTGGTCCGGTTTGAGTGCAGCTTGAGCCGGTCAGAATCGGTTAGAGCCAGTCTAGTCCACTTTGAGCTGGTCGAAACCGGTTTGAGCCAGTCTGGTCCGGTTTGATCCGGTTTAAGCCGGTCCGGTCCGGTTTGATTCGTTTGAGATGATGTGGTCTGGTTTGAGCCATTCAAAACCGGTTTGAGCCGGTCTGGTCCGGTTTGAGTCCTGTTTGAGCCGGACAACACCAGTTGAGAGGGTCTGGTCTGGTTTCATTGCGGTTTGAGCCAGTCATAACCGGTTAGAGCCGGTCTAGTCCGCTTTGAGCTGGTCGAAACCGGTTTGAGCCGGTCTGGTCCGGTTTTAGCCAGTCTGGACGGGTTTGAGTCGGTCAAAACCAGTTTCAGGTGGTCTCGTCCAGTTTGAGCCGGTCTGGTCGGGTTTGAGCCGGTCAAAACCGGTTTGAGCCTGTGTGGTCCCGTTTGAGTCTGGTTTGAGCTGGTCAAATTCGGTTTGTGCTTCTCTGGTCCGATTTGAGCCGGTCAAAACCGGTCTGAGCCGTTCTGGTCCAGTTTGAGTGCGGTTTGAGCCGGACAACACCAGTTTGAGACGGTCTGGAACGGTTTGATCCGGTTTAAGCCGGTCTGGTCCAATTTGATTCGTTTGAGCTGGTATGGTTTGGTTTGAGCCGTTCAAAACGGGTTTGAGCCGGTCTGGTCCTGTTTGAGTCCAGTTTGAGCTGGTCAACACCGGTTTGAGCCCATCTGGTCCAGTTTGAGTCAGGTTTGAGCTGGTCAACAGCGGTTTGATCCGTTCTGGTCTGGTTTAAGTCCGGTTTGAGCCGGTGTGGTCCGGTTTTAGCCAGTCTGTATGGGTTTGAGTCGGTCAAAAGTGGTTTGAGGTGGTCTCTTCCAGTTTCAGCAGGTCTGGTCCGGTTTGAGCCAGTCTAACCCAGTTTGAGCTGTTCTGGTCCCGTTTGAGTCCTGTTTGAGCCGGTCAAACCCTGTTTGAGCCAGTCTGGTCCGGTTTAAGCCAGTCTGGTCTGGTTTGAGCCGGTCAACCCTGGTTTGAGCGGGTCTGGTCCGGTTAGATCCGTTTATAGCCGGTCTGGTCTGGTTTGAGTCCGATTTGAGCCGGTGAAAACCGGTTTGAGCCGGTCTGGTCTGGTTTGAGCCGGTCTCAGAGCCGGTCTGGTCTGGTTTGATTCGGATTGAGCCGGTCTGGTCC
Source organism: Chlorocebus sabaeus (assembly GCF_047675955.1). Lineage (NCBI taxonomy): Eukaryota > Metazoa > Chordata > Mammalia > Primates > Cercopithecidae > Chlorocebus > Chlorocebus sabaeus. The sequence continues at coordinate 9,143 of NW_027327148.1, forward strand.
GGATTGGGTCCGTTTTGAGCAGGTCAAAACCGGTCTGAGCCGGTCTGGTGTGGTTTGAGTCGGTCTAAGAGCCGGTCTGATCCTGTTTGATTCGATTTGAGCCGGTCTGTTCTGGTTTGATCTGGTCAAACCGGTTTGAGCAGGTCTGGTGCGGTTTGAGTCCGGTTTGAGATGGTCTGGTCTGGTTTGAGACGGTCAAAACAGGTTTGAGCCATTCTGGTCCGTATTGAGCCGATCAAAACTGGTTTGAGACAGTCTAAGGGCCAGTCTGGTCTGGTTTGTAAGGGCCAGTCTGGTCCGGTGTGATCCGGTTTGAGTCTGTCTGGTCCGGTTTGAGCTGGTCAAAACCGGTTTGAGCCATTCTGTTCTAGTTTGAGTTCAATTTGAGTGGGTCAAAACAGGTTTGAGCCGGTCTGGTCCGGTGTGAGCTGGTCAAATCCTGTTTGAGCCGGTCTGGTGCGGTTTGAGCCGGTTTGAGCCGTTCTGGTCCGGTTTGATGCGGTAGAGCCCTTCTGGGCTTTTGTGAGCTGGTCAAATCACGTTTGAGCTGGTCTGGTCCGGTTTGATCCCCTGAGTGTGCACTCCCCTGAGTAAGTGCTCACCTGAGGGGCACTCCTCTTCGTGAGCGCCTCCCTCAGTGTGCACTCCCCTGAGTGTGCCGTCGTCTGAGTGAGGACTCCCCTGAGTGTGTACTCCCCTGAATGAGCACTCCCCTGCGTGTGCACTCATCTGAGTTCGCACTCTCCTACGTGAGGACCCGGCTGAGTGTGAACTCCCCTGAGTGTGCGCTCCCTAGATTGTGCGCTCCCCTGAGTGTGCACTGCCCTGAGTGAGAGCTCCCCTGAGTGGGCACTCCCCTGAGTGTGCACTCGCCTGAGTGAGGACTACTGAGTGTGCACACCCATGAGTGTGAACTCGACTGAGTGAGGACTCCCTTGAGTGTGCACTCCCCTGAGTGTATGCTCACTTGAGTGTGCATGCCCCTGAGTGCGAACTCCCCTGAGTGTGCACTCGCCTGAGTGAGGACACCCTGAGTGTGCACTCCCCTGAGTAAGCACTCTGCTGAATGTGCACTCCTCTGAGTTTGCACTCTCCTGAGTGAGGACTCTCCTGGTGTGCACTCCCCTGAGTGTGCACTCCCCTGAGTGTGCACTCCCCTGAGTGTGCACTCCCCTGAGTGAGCGCTCCCCTGAGTGTGCACTCCCCTGAGTGTACACTCACCTGAGTGAGGATACCCCTGAGTGTGCACTCCCCTGTGTGAGCACTCCCCTGAGTGTGCACTCCTGTTAGTTCAAACTCTCCTGAGTGAGGATGACACTGAGAGTGCACTCACCTGAGTGTGCGCTCCCCTGAGTGTGCACTCCCCTGAGTGAGCGCTCCCCTGAGTGTGCTCTTACCTGAGAGTGCACTCGCCTGAGTGAGGACTCCCCTGAGTGTGCTCTCCCCTGAGTGTGCACTCCCCTGAGTGTACACTCCCCTGAGTGTGCACTCGCCTGAGTGAGGAATACAGAGTGAGAACTCGCCTGAGTGAGGACTCCCCTGAGTCTGCACACCCCTGAGTGCGCACTCCCTTGAGTGCGCACTCGCCTGAGTGCGCACTCCCCTGAGTGCGCACTCGCCTGAGTGAGGACACCCCTGAGTGTGCACACCCCTGAGTGTGAACTCGCCTGAGTGTGCACTCCAATGAATGTGCTCTCCCCTGAGTGTACACTCCCCTGACTGTGCTCTCCCCTGAGTGTGCATTCCCCTGAGTGAGCACTCCCCTGAGTGCACACAACCCTGAGTGTGCACTCGCCTGGGTGTTGACACCCCTGAGTGTGCACTCCCCTGAGTATGCACTCCCCTGAGTGTTCACTCTTCAGGATGTGTACTCCCCTGAGTGTGCGCTCCCCTGAGTGTTCACTCTTCAGGGTGTGCACTCCCGTGAGTGTGCGCTCCCCTGTGTGTGCACTCCCCTGAGTGTGCAATCACCTGGGTGAAGGCACCCCTGAGTGTGCCCTCCCCTGAGTGTGCACTCCCCTGAGTGTGCACTCCCCTGAGTGAGGACTCCACTGAGTGCACACTATCCTGAGTGTGCACTCCCATGAGTGAGCACTCTCCTGAGTGTTCACTCGCCTGTGTGAGGACTCCCCTGAGTGTGCACTCCCCTGAGTGTGTGCTCACTTTACTGGAAACTCCCCTGAGTGAGCACTCCCCTGAGTTTGCACTCCCCTGAATGTTCACTCGCCTGAGTGAAGACTCCCCTTAGTGTGCAGTCCCCTGAATGAGCACTCTGCTGAGTGTGCACTCGTCTGAGTTCACACACTCCTGAGTGAGGACTCCCCTGAGTGTGCACTACCCTGAGTGTGCTCTCACTTTACTGAAAACTCCCCTGAGTGAGCGCTCCCCTGAGTGTGCACCCCCCTTAGTGTGCGCTCCCCTGAGTGTGCACTTCCCTGAGTGACTGCTCCCCTGATTGTGCACTCCCCTGAATGTGCACTCGCCTCAGTGAGGGCTACTGAGTGTGAACTCACCTGAGTGAGGTCTCCCCTAAGTGTGCACTCCCCTGAGTGCATGCTCACCTGAGTGTGCACTCCCCTGAGTGTGCACTCGCCTGTGTGAGGACACCCCTGAGTGTGCAGTACCCTGAGTGTGAACTCGCCTGAGTGAGGACCCCCTGAGTGTGCACTCCACTGACTGTGCACTCCCCTGAGTCTACACTCCCCTGAGTGTGCTCTCCCCTGAGTGTGCACTCGCCTGAGGGAGGAATACTGAGTGAGAAATGGCCTGAGTGAGGACTCCCCTGAGTGTGCACTCCCCTGAGTGCATGCTCACCTGAGGCTTCACTCCCCTGAGTGCACACTCCCCTGAGTGTGCACTCGCCTGAGTGAGGCCACCCCTGAGTGTGCACTCTCCTGAGTGTGAACTCGCCTGAATGAGGACTCCCCTGAGTGTGCACTCCACTGAATGTGCATTCCCCTGAGTGTGCTCTCCCCTGAGTGTGCACTCCCCTGAGTGAGCACTTCCCTGAGTGCACACACCCCTGAGTGTGCACTCGCCTGGGTGTAGACACCCCTGAATGTGCCCTCCCCTGAGTGTGCACTCCCATGAGTGTTCACTCTTCAAGGTGTGCACTCCCCTGACTGTGTGCTCCCCTGAGTGCGCACTCCCCTGAGTGTGCAAACGCCTGGGTGAAGGCCTCCCTGAGTGTGCCCTCACCTGAGTGTGTGCTCCCCTGTGTGTGCAATCCCCTGAGTGTGCACTCCCCTGAGTGAGGACTCCACTGAATGAACACTATCCTGAGTGTGCACTCCCATGAGTGAGCGCTCTCGTGAGTGTGCACTCGCCTGTGTGAGGACTCCCCTGAGTGTGCACTCCCCTGAGTGTGCGCTCACTTTAGTGGAAACTCCCCTGAGTGAGCACTCACCTGAGTGTGCACTCCCCTGAATGTGCACTCGCCTGAGTGAAGACTCCCCTGAGTGTGCACTCCCCTGAGTTTGCGCTCACTTGAGTGTGAACTCGCCTGGGTGAAGACACCCCTGAGTGTGCACTACCCTGAATGTGAACTCGCCTGAGTGAGGCTCCCCTGAGTGTGCACTCCCCTGAGTGAGCGGTCTGCAGAGGGGGTACTCGCTTCGGTGATGACTCCTTTGAGTGAGCCCTCCCCTGAGTGTGCACTCTTCTGAGTTCGCACTCTAACGAGTGAGGACTTCCCTGAGTGTGGACACAACTGAGTGTGCACTCCCCTGAGTGAGCACACCCCTGAGTGTGCACTCCCCTGACTGTGCGCTCGCCTGTGTTAATACACCCCTAAGTGTGCACTCCCCTGAGTGTGCACTCCCCTGAGTGTTCCCTCCCTAGGGTGTGCACTCCCCTGAGTGTGCACTTCCCTGAGCATGCACTCCCCTGAATGAGCACTCCCCTGAGTGCGCACTCCCCTGAATGCTGACTCGCCTGTGTGAAGAGATCCCTGAGTGTTCACTCCCCTGTGTGTGCACTCCCCTGAGTGTTCGCTCCCCTGGGTGTGCACTCCCCTGAGTGAGCGCTCCCTTGAGTGTGCAATCCTCTGAGTTTGCACTCTCCTAAATGAGGACTCCCCAGAGTGTGCCCTCTCCTCAGTGTGCGCTCCCCTGAGTGTGCACTCCCCTGAGTGTGTACTCCCCTGAGTGAGGACTCCACTGAGTGCGCACTATCCTGAGTGTGCACTCCCATGAGTGAGCGCTCTCCTGAGAGCGCACTCGCCTGTGTGAGGACTCCCCTGAGTGTGCACTACCCTGAGTGTGAACTCGCCTGGGTGAGGACTCCCCTGAGTGTGCACTCCACTGAATGTGCACTCCCCTGCGTACACACTCCCCTGAGTGTGCTCTCCCCTGAGTGTGCACTCCCCTGAGTGAACAATCCCCTGAGTGCACACACCCCTGAGTGTGCACTCGCCTGGGTGTAGACAACCCTGAGTGTGCACTCCCCTGAGTGTGCACTCCCCTGAGTGTTCACTCTTCAGGGTGTGCACTCGCCTGGGTGTGCCCTCCCCTGAGTGCGCACTCCCCTGAGTGTGCCCTCCCCTGAGTGCACACTCCCCTGAGTGTGCCCTCCCCTGAGCATGCGCTCTCCTGTGTGTGCACTCCCATGAGTTTGCACTCCCCTGAATGAGGACTCCACTGAGTGCACACTATCCTGAGTGTGCACTCCCATGGGTGAGCGCTCTCCTGAGTGTGCACTCCCCTGTGTGAGCACTCCCCTGAGTGTGCACTCCCCTGAGTTCGCACTCTCCTGAGTGGGGACTACCCTGTGTGTGCACTCCTCTGGGTTTGCGCTCTCCTGAGTGAGGACTCCCCTGAGTTTGCAATCTCCTGTGTGTGCGCTCCCCTGAGATTGCGCTCCCCTGAGTGTGTGCTCCCCTGAGTGAGCACTTCCCTGAGTGCAAACTCCCCTGAGTGTGCACTCCCCTGAGTGAGGACACCCCTGAGTGTGCACTCCCCTGAGTGTGAACTCGCCTGAGGGAAGACTCCCCTGAGTGTGCACTCCACTGAATGAGCACTTCCCTGAGTGTACACTCCCCTGAGTGTGCTCTCCGCTGAGTGTGCACTCCCCTGAGTGAGCGCTCCCCTGAGTGCGCGCTCCCCTGAGTATGAACTCGCCTGTGTGAAGACACCCCTGAGTTTGCACTTCCCTGAGTGTGAACTCGCCTGAGTGGGGATCCACTGAGTGTGACCTCCCCGGAGTGTGCGCTCCACTGAGTGAGCGCTCCCCAGTGTGTGCACTCCCATGAGTGTGCACTCGCCTGAGTGAGGACCCACCTGAGTGTGCACTATCCTGAGTGTGCACTCCCCTGAGTGAGCGCTCCCCTGAGTGTGCACCGCTTGGAGCCTTTCTGGCCCGGTTTGATTCTGGTTTGAGCCGGTCAACAATGGTTTGAGCCGGTCTGCTCCGATTTGAGTCCAGTTTGAGCCGGTCATAACCGCTTTGTGCCGGGCTGGTCCGATTTGAGCTGTTCAAAAACGGTTTGAACTGGTCTAAGAACCGGTCTGGTCCTGTTTGAGCTGGTCAAATCCTGTTTGAGCCGGTCTGGACCGGTTTGTGCCGGGTTGAGCCAGTCTGGTCCGGTTTGATCTGTTTGAGCCGGTTTGGGCCGTTCAAAACCGTTTTGAGCCGCTCTGGTCCGGTTTGATTCCGGTTTGAGCCGGTTTGTTCCTTGTCCGGTTTGAGCCGATCAAAACTGATTTCAGCCTGTGTAGTCCGGTTTGAGTCCGGTTTGAGCTGGTCTGGTACGTTTTTCGTCCGGTTTGAGCCTTTCAAAACAGGTTTGAGGCAGTCTGGTCCGGTTTGTGCCGGTCAAAACGGGTTTGAGTCCGTTTGGAGCCGGTCAAAACCAGTTTGAGCTGGTCTGGTGCGATTTGAGCCGCTAAAAACCGGTTTGAGCCAGTCTAATACGGTCAAAACAGTTTTGAGTCGGTCTGGTCTGGTTTGATCGGGTCTGAACCGGTCTGGTCCATTTTGTGACGGTCAAAACCGGTTTGATCCCGTTTAAGCTGGTCTGGTCTGGTTTGATCCGGTTGAGCCAGTCTGGTCTGGTTTGAGACGGTCAAACCCTGTTTGAGCTGGTCTGTTCCTGTCTGAGTCTGATTTCAGCCGTTTAAACCAGGTTTGACCCGGTGTGGTCCTGTTTGAGTCCATTTTTAGCCAGTCAAAACCGGTTTGAGGCTGTCTGGACCGGTTTCAGCGGGTCAAAAGCAGTTTGTGACCGGTTTGAGCCGGTCTGGTCCGGTTGGAGCCGGTCTGGTCCGTTTTGATCCCGTTGAGCCGGTATGGTGTGGTTTGAGCCAGTTAAAACCAGTTTGAGCGGGTCGGGTCCGGATTGAATCCAGTTTGAGCCAGTTAATACCGGTTTGAGCTGGTCTGGTCCGGTTTGATCCGATTTGACCCGTTCTGGTCCTGTTGGATCCGGTTTCAGCCTGTCTGGTCCGCTTTGATCTGATTGAGCCAGTCTGGTCTGGTTTGAGCTGGTCCAAACCGGTTTGAGCCGTTCTGGTCTGGTTTCAGCCAGTCTGGTCGGGTTTGAGCCGGTCAAAACGGGTTTGAGACGGTCTGGTCCGGTTTGAGTCCAGTTTGAGCTGGTCAAAACCTGTTTGAGACGGTCTGGTGCGGTTTGAGTCCGGTTTCAGCCGGACAACACCAGTTTGAGACGGTCTGGTTCGGTTTGAGTGTGTTTTGACCAGTCATAACCGGTTAGAGCCGGTCCAGTAAGCATTGAGCCGGTCAAAACTGGTTTGAGCCGGTCTGCTCTGGTTTGAGCCGTTCAAAACGTGTTTGAGCCGGTCTGGTCCGGTTTGAGTCCGGTTTGAGCTGGTCAACACCGGTTTGAGCCTGTCTGGTCCAGTTTCAGTCAGGTTTGAGCCGGTCAACACCAGTTTGATCCTTTCTGGTCTGGTTTGAGTCCGGTTTGAGCTGGTCTGGTCCCGTTTGAGCAGGTCAAAACGGGTTTGAGCCGTTCTGGTCCGTTTTGAGCGGATGAAAACCGGTTTGAGAAGGTCTAAGAGCCGGTCTGGTCCGGTTTAAACCGGTATAAGCTGGTCTGGTCTGGTTTGATCCGGTTCAGCCGGTCTGGTTCGGTTTCAGCCGGTCAAAAGTGTTCTGAGCCAGTCTGGTCCGGTTTTAGTTGGTCTGGTCGGGGTTGACCCGGTCAAAACCGGTTTCAGCCGGTCTCATCCAGTTTCTGCCGGTCTGGTCGGGTTTGAGCCGGTCACAACTGGTTTGTGCCGGTCTGGTCTGATTTGTCCCGGTCAAAACTGGTTTGAGGTGGTCTCGTCCCAATTCAGTCGGTCTGGTCGGGTTTGAGCCGGTTAAAACCGGTTTGAGCAGGTCTGGTCTGGTTTGATTCGGTTTCAGTGGTTCTGGTTCGGTTTGATCCGGTTTGAGCCGGTCTGGACTGCTTTGATCTGGTTGAGCCAGTCTGGTCTGGTTTGAGCTGGTCCAAACCGGTTTGCACCAGTCTCGTCCGGTTTCAGCCGGTCTGGTCGGGTTTCAGCCAATCAAAACGGGTTTGAGACAGTCTGGTCCGGTTTGAGTCCAGTTTGAGCCGGTCAAAACCGGTTTGAGCCGGTATGGTCCGGTTTGAGTCCGATTTGAGCTGGTCATAATCAGTTAGTGCTGGTCTAGTCCGCTTAGAGCCGGTGAAAACCGGTTTGAGCCGGTCTGGTCCAGTTTTAGCCGGTCTGGACGGGTTTGAGTCGGTCAAAACCGTTTTGAGACGGTCTCATCCAGTTTCAGCCGGTCTGGTCGCGTTTGAGCCGGTCAAAACCGATTTGAGCCATTCTAGTCCGGTTTGAGTCTGGTTTGAGCCGGTCTGGTACGTTTTTCATCCGGTTTGAGCCTTTCAAAACAGGTTTGAGGGGGTCTGGTCCGGTTTGTGCTTGTCAAACCTGGTTTGAGTCCGTTTGGAGCCGGTCAAAACCAGTTTGAGTCGGTCTGGTGCGATTTGAGCCGCTAAAAACCGGTTTGAGCCAGTCTAATACGGTCAAAACAGTTTGAGCCGGTCTGGTCCGGTTGATCGGGTTTGAACCAGTCTGGTCCGTTTTGTGACGGTCAAAACCAGTTTGATCCGGTTTAAACCGGTCTCGTCCGGTTTGATCGGTTGAGCCGGTCTGGTCTGGTTTGAGATGGTCAATCACTGTTTGAGACAGTCTGTTCCTGTTTGAGTCCGATTTGAGCCGTTTAAAACTGGTTTGACACAGTCTGGTCCTGTTTGAGTCCGTTTAGAGCCAGTCAAATCCGCTTTGAGGCTCTCTGGACCGGTTTCAGCTGGTCAAAAGCGGTTTGCGACCGGTTTGAGGCGGTCTGGTCCGGTTTTGAGCCGGTCTGGTCCGGTTTGATCCGGTTGAGCCGGTATGGTGTGGTTTGAGCCGGTTAAACCCGGTTTGAGTGGGTCGGGTCCAGATTGAGTCCAGTTTGAGTCAGTCAAAACCGGTTTGAGCTGGTCTGGTCCTGTTTGATCCGGTTTCAGCGGTTCTGGTCCTGTTGGATCCGGTTTCAGCCTGTCTGGTCCGCTTTGATCTGATTGAGCCAGTCTGGTCTGGTTTGAGCCGGTCCAAACCGGTTTGAGCCGTTCTGGTCCGGTTTCAGCCGGTCAAAACCGGTTTTAGCCGGTATGGTCCGGTTTGAGTCTGGTTTGAGCCGGACAACAGCAGTTTGAAACGTTCTGGTCCCGTTTTAGTGCGGTTTGAGCCGGTCATAACTGGTTAGAGCGTGTCTAGTCCGCTTTGAGCCGGTCAAAACCGGTTTGAGCCGGTCTGGTCCGGTTTTAGCCTTTCTGGACGGGTTTGATTCGGTCAAAAACGGTTTGAGGTGGTCTCGTCCAGTTTCAGCCGGTCTGGTCGGGTTTGAGCTGGTCAAAACCGGTTTGAGCTGTTGTGGTCCTGTTTGAGTCTGGTTTGTGCTGGTCAAATTTGGTTTGTGCTTCTCTGGTCCGATTTGAGCCGGTCAAAACCGGTCTGAGCCATTCTGGTCCGGTTTGAGTGCGGTTTGAACCGGACAACCACAAGTTTGAGACGGTCTGGTCCGGTTTGAGTGTGGTTTTAGCCAGTCATATCCGGTTAGAGCTGGTCTAGTCCGCTTTGAGCAGGTCAAAACCGGTTTGAGCCGGTCTGGTCCTGTTTTAGCCGGTCTGGACGGGTTTGATTTGGTCAAAACCAGTTTGAGGCGGTCTCGTCCAGTTTCAGCCGGTCTGTCCGGGTTTGAGCCGGTCAAACCAGTTTGAGCCGTTGTGGTCCTGTTTGAGTCTGGTTTGAGCTGGTCAGATTCGGTTTTTGCTGCTCTGGTCCGATTTGAGCCGGTCAAACTGTTCTGAGTCGTTCTGGTCCTGTTTGAGTGCGGTTTGAGCCGGACAACACAAGTTTGAGACGGTCTGGTCCGGTTTGAGTGCGGTTTGAGTCGGTCATAACCGGTTAGAGCCGGTCTAGTCTGCTTTGAGCCAGTCCAAACCGGTTTGAGCTGGTCTGTTCCAGTTTTAGCCGGTCTGGAAAGGTTTAAGTCGGTCAAAACCGGTTTGAGGTGGTCTCGTCCGGTTTTAACCGGTCTGTCCGTGTTTGAGTTGGTCAAAGCCGGTTTGAGCCAGTGTGGTCCTGTTTGAGTCTGGTTTGAGCTGGTCAAATTCGGTTTGTGCTTCTCTGGTCCGATTTGAGCCAGTCAAAACCGGTCTGAGCCATTCTGGTCCGGTTTGAGTGCTTGTTTGAGCCCGACAACACCAGTTTGAGACGGACTGGTCCGGTTTGAGTGTGGTTTGAGCCAGTCATATCCGGTTAGAGCCAGTCTAGTCCGCTTTGAGCTGGTCAAAACCGGTTGGAGCCGGTCTGGTCCGGTTTTAGCCAGTCTGGACGGGTTTGATTTGGTCAAAACCGGTTTGAGGCAGTCTCGTCCAGTTTTAACCAGTCTGGTCGGGTTTGAGTCGGTCAAAACCGGTTTGAGCCAGTGTGGTCCTGTTTGAGTCTGGTTTGAGCTGGTCAAATTCAGTTTGTGCTGCTTTCGTCCGATTTGATCCGGTCAAAACCGGTTTGAGCCGGTCTGGTCCAGTTTGATCCGGTTTAAGCCGTTCTGGTCTGGGTTGATTTGGTTGAGCTGGTATGTTCTGGTTTGAGCTGTTCAAAACCGATTTGAGCCTGTCTGGTCCGGTTTGATTCTGGTTTGAGCCGGTTTGGTCCTTGTCCGGTTTGAGCCGATCAAAACCGATTTGAGCCGGTCTAGTCCAGTTTGAGTCCGGTTTGAGCTGGTCTGCTACGTTTTTCGTCTGTTTTGAGCCGGTCAAAACAGGTTTGAGGCAGTGTGGTCTGGTTTGTTCCGGTCAAAACCAGTTTGAGTCCGTTTGGAGTCGGTCAAAACCGGTTTCAGCCAGTCTCTTCCGGTTTAGCCGGTCTGGTCGGGTTTGAGCCGTTTAAAACCGGTTTGAGCCGGTCTGGTCCGGTTTGATCTGGTTTCAGTGGTTCTGGTTCGGTTTCATCCGGTTTGAGCCGGTCCTGTCTGCTTTGATCTGGTTGAGCCAGTCTGGTCTGGTTTGAGCTGGTCCAAACCGGTTTGAGCCGGTCTCGTCCGGTTTCAGCTGGTCTCGTCGGGTTTCAGCCTGTCAAAACCGGTTTGAGCCGGTCTGGTCTGGTTTGAGTCCGGTTTGAGCCAGATAACACCAATTTGAGATGATCTGGTCCAGTTTGAGTGCAGCTAGAGCTGGTCATTATCAGTTAGAGCCGGTCTAGTCTGCTTTGAGCCCCTGGAAACCGGTTTGAACCGGTCTGGTCCGGTTTTAGCCAGTCTGGACGGGTTTCAGTCGGTCAAAACTGGTTTGAGGTGGTCTCATCCAGTTTCAGCCGGTCTGGTCG
>NW_027327149.1:0-19947 GCF_047675955.1 Chlorocebus sabaeus
TTCCGTTCAAAACTGGAAAGAAGCTTTCTGGGAAACTGCTCTGTGTTCTGCTAATTCATCTCACAGAGTTACATCTTTCCCTTCAAGAAGCCTTTCGCTAAGGCTGTTCTTGTGGAATTGGCAAAGGGATATTTGGAAGCCCATAGAGGGCTATGGTAAAAAAGGAAATATCTTCCGTTCAAAAGTGGAAAGAAACATTCTGAGAAACTGCTCTGTGTTCTGTTAATTCATCTCACAGAGTTACATCTTTCCCTTCAAGAAGTCTTTCGCTAAGGCTGTTCTTGTGGAATTGGCAAGGGGATATTTGGAAGCCCATAGAGGGCTACGGTGAAAAAGGAAATATCTTCCGTTCACAACTGGAAAGAAGCTTTCTGAGAAACTGCTCTGTGTTCTGTTAATTCATCTCACAGAGTTACATCTTTCCCTTCAAGAAGCCTTTCGCTAAGGGTGTTCTTGTGGAATTGGAAAAGTTATATTTGGAAGCCCTTAGAGGGCTATGGTGAAAAAGGAAATATCTTCCGTTCAAAACTGGAAAGAAGCTTTCTGAGAAACTGCTCTGTGTTCTGTTAATTCATCTCACAGAGTTACATCTTTCCCTTCAAGAAACCTTTCGCTAAGGCTGTTCTTGTGGAATTCGCAAAGGGATATTTGGAAGCCCATAGAGGGCTACGGTGAAAAAGGAAATATCTTCCGTTCACAACTGGAAAGAAGCTTTCTGAGAAACTGCTCTGTGTTCTGTTAATTCATCTCACAGAGTTACATCTTTCCCTTCAAGAAGCCTTTCGCTAAGGCTGTTCTTGTGGAATTGGCAAAGGGATATTTGGAAGCCCATAGAGGGCTATGGTGAAAAAGGAAATATCTTCCGTTCAAAACTGGAAAGAAGCTTTCTGGGAAACTGCTCTGTGTTCTGTTAATTCATCTCACAGAGTTACATCTTTCCCTTCAAGAAGCCTTTCGCTAAGGCTGTTCTTGTGGAATTGGCAAAGGGATATTTGGAAGCCCATAGAGGGCTATGGTGAAAAAGGAAATATCTTCCGTTCAAAAGAGGAAAGAAGCTTTCTGAGAAACTGCTCTGTGTTCTGTTAATTCATCTCACAGAGTTACATCTTTCCCTTCAAGAAGTCTTTCGCTAAGGCTGTTCTTGTGGAATTGGCAAGGGGATATTTGGAAGCCCATAGAGGGCTATGGTGAAAAAGGAAATATCTTCCGTTCAAAACTGGAAAGAAGCCTTCTGAGAAACTGCTCTGTGTTCTGTTAATTCATCTCACAGAGTTACATCTTTCCCTTCAAGAAACCTTTCGCTAAGGCTGTTCTTGTGGAATTCGCAAAGGGATATTTGGAAGCCCATAGAGGGCTACGGTGAAAAAGGAAATATCTTCCGTTCACAACTGGAAAGAAGCTTTCTGAGAAACTGCTCTGTGTTCTGTTAATTCATCTCACAGTGTTACATCTTTCCCTTCAAGAAGCCTTTCGCTAAGGCTGTTCTTGTGGAATTGGCTAAGGGATATTTGGAAGCCCATAGAGGGCTATGGTGAAAAAGGAAATATCTTCCGTTCAAAACTGGAAAGAAGCTTTCTGAGAAACTGCTCTGTGTTCTGTTAATTCATCTCACAGAGTTACATCTTTCCCTTAAAGAAGTCTTTCGCTAAGGCTGTTCTTGTGGAATTGGCAAAGGGATATTTCGAAGCCCATAGAGGGCTAAGGTGAAAAAGGAAATATCTTCCGTTCAAAACTGGAAAGAAGCTTTCTGAGAAACTGCTCTGTGTTCTGTTAATTCATCTCACAGAGTTACATCTTTCTCTTCAGGAAGCCTTTCGCTAAGGCTGTTCTTGTGGAATTGACAAAGGGATATTTGGAAGCCCGTAGAGGGCTATGGTGAAAAAGGAAATATCTTCCGTTCACAACTGGAAAGAAGCTTTCTGAGAAACTGCTCTGTGTTCTGTTAATTCGTATCACAGTGTTACATCTTTCCTTTCAAGAAACCTTTCGCTAAAGCTGTTTCTGTGGAATTGGCTAGGGGATACTTGGAAGCCCCTAGAGGGCTATGGTGAAAAAGGAAATATCTTCCGTTCAAAACTGGAAAGAAGCTTTCTGAGAAACTGCTCTGTGTTCTGTTAATTCATCTCAGAGAGTTATATCTTTCCCTTCAAGAAGCCTTTCGCTAAGGCTATTCTTGTGGAATTGGCAAAGGGATATTTGGAAGCCCATAGAGGGCTATGGTGAAAAAGGAAATATCTTCCGTTCAAAACTGGAAAGAAGCTTTCTGAGAAACTGCTCTGTGTTCTGTTAATTCATCTCACAGAGTTACATCTTTCCCTTCAAGAAGCCTTTCGCTAAGGCTGTTCTTGTGGAATTGGCAAAGGGATATTTGGAAGCCCATAGAGGGCTATGGTGAAAAAGGAATTATCTTCCGTTCAAAACTGGAAAGAAGCTTTCTGAGAAACTGCTCTGTGTTCTGTTAATTCATCTCAGAGAGTTATATCTTTCCCTTCAAGAAGCCTTTCGCTAAGGCTATTCTTGTGGAATTGGCAAAGGGATATTTGGAAGCCCATAGAGGGCTATGTTGAAAAAGGAAATATCTTCCGTTCAAAACTGGAAAGAAGCTTTCTGAGAAACTGCTCTGTGTTCTGTTAATTCATCTCACAGAGATACATCTTTCCCTTCAAGAAGCCTTTCGCTAAGGCTGTTCTTGTGGAATTGGCAAACGGATATCTGGAAGCCCATGGAGGGCTATGGTGAAAAAGGAAATATCTTCCGTTCAAAACTGGAAAGAAGCTTTCTGAGAAACTGCTCTGTGTTCTGTTATTTCATCTCACAGAGTTACATCTTTCCCTTCAAGAAGCCTTTCGCTAAGGCTGTTCTTGTGGAATTGGCAAGGGGATATTTGGAAGCCCATAGAGGTCTATGGTGAAAAAGGAAATATCTTCCGTTCAAAACTGGAAAGAAGCTTTCTGAGAAACTGCTCTGTGTTCTGTTAATTCATCTCACAGAGTTACATCTTTCCATTCAAGAAACCTTTCGCTAAGGCTGTTCTTGTGGAATTCGAAAAGTGATATTTAGAAGCCCATAGAGGGCTATGGTGAAAAAGGAAATATCTTCCGTTCAAAACTGGAAAGAAGCTTTCTGAGAAACTGCTCTGTGTTCTGTTAATGCATCTCACAGAGTTACATCTTTCCCTTCAAGAAGCCTTTCGCTAAGGCTGTTCTTGTGGAATTGGCGAAGGGATATTTGGAAGCCCATAGAGGGCTATGGTGAAAAAGGAAATATCTTCCGTTCACAACTGGAAAGAAGCTTTCTGAGAAAGTGCTCTGTGTTCTGTTAATTCATCTCACAGAGTTACATCTTTCCCTTCAATAAGCCTTTCGCTAAGGCTGTTCTTGTGGAATTGGCAAACGGATATTTGGAAGCCCATAGAGGGCTATGGTGAAAAAGGAAATATCTTCCGTTCAACACTGGAAAGAAGCTTTCTGAGAAACTGCTCTGTGTTCTGTTAATTCATCTCACAGAGTTACATCTTTCCCTTCAAGTAGCCTTTCGCTAAGGCTGTTCTTGTGGAATTGGCAAAGGCATATTTGGAAGCCCATAGAGGGCTCTGGTGAAAAAGGAAATATCTTCCGTTCAAAACTGGAAAGAAGCTTTCTGAGAAACTGCTCTGTGTTCTGTTAATTCATCTCACAGCGTTACATCTTTCCCTTCAAGAAGCCTTTCGCTAAGGCTGTTCTTGTGGAATTGGCAAAGGGATATTTGGAAGCCCATAGAGGGCTATTGTGAAAAAGGAAATATCTTCCGTTCAAAACTGGAAAGAAGCTTTCTGAGAAACTGCTCTGTGTTCTCTTAATTCATCTCACAGAGTTACATCTTTCCCTTCAAGAAGTCTTTCGCTAAGGCTGTTCTTGTGGAATTGGCAAAGGGATATTTGGAAGCCCATAGAGGGCTATGGTGAAAAAGAAAATATCTTCTGTTCAAAACTGGAAAGAAGCTTTCTGAGAAACTGCTCTGTGTTCTGTTAATTCATCTCACAGAGTTACATCTTTCCCTTCAGGAAGCCTTTCGCTAAGGCTGTTCTTGTGGAATTGGCAAAGGGATATTTGGAATCCCATAGAGGGCTATGGTGAAAAAGGAAATATCTTCCGTTCAAAACTGGAAAGAAGCTTTCTGAGAAACTGCTCTGTGTTCTGTTAATTCATCTCACAGAGTTACATCTTTCCCTTCAAGAAGCCTTTCGCTAAGGCTGTTCTTGTGGAATTGGCAAGGGGATATTTGGAAGCCCTTAGAGGGCTATGGTGAAAAAGGAAATATCTTCCGTTCAAAACTGGAAAGAAGCTTTCTGAGAAACTGCTCTGTGTTCTGTTATTTCATCTCACAGAGTTACATCTTTCCCTTCAAGAAACCTTTCGCTAAGGCTGTTCTTGTGGAATTCGAAAAGGGATATTTGGAAGCCCATAGAGGGCTATGGTGAAAAAGGAAATATCTTCCGTTCAAAACTGGAAAGAAGCTTTCTGAGAAACTGCTCTGTGTTCTGTTAATTCATCTCACAGAGTTACATCTTTCCCTTCAAGAAGCCTTTCGCTAAGGCTGTTCTTGTGGAATTGGCAAAGGGATATTTGGAAGCCCATAGAGGGCTATGGTGAAAAAGGAAATATCTTCCGTTCAAAACTGGAAAGAAGCTTTCTGGGAAACTGCTCTGTGTTCTGTTAATTCATCTCACAGAGTTACATCTTTCCCTTCAAGAAGCCTTTCGGTAAGGCTGTTCTTGTGGAATTGGCAAAGGGATATTTGGAAGCCCATAGAGGGCTATGGTGAAAAAGGAAATATCTTCCGTTCAAAACTGGAAAGAAGCTTTCTGAGAAACTGCTCTGTGTTCTGTTAATTCATCTCACAGAGTTACATGTTTCCCTTCAAGAACCCTTTCGCTAAGGCTGTTCTTGTGGAATTGGCAAAGGGATATTTTGAAGCCCATAGAGGGCTATGGTGAAAAAGGAAATATCTTCCGTTCAAAACTGGAAAGAAGCTTTCTGAGAAACTGCTCTGTGTTCTGTTAATTCATCTCACAGAGTTACATCTTTCCCTTCAAGAAGTCTTTCGCTAAGGCTGTTCTTGTGGAATTGGCAAAGGGATATTTGGAAGCCCATAGAGGGCTATGGTGAAAAAGGAAATATGTTCCGTTCAAAACTGGAAAGAAGCTTTCTGAGAAACTGCTCTGTGTTCTGTTAATTCATCTAACAGAGTTACATCTTTCTCTTCAGGAAGCCTTTCGCTAAGGCTGTTCTTGTGGAATTCGCAAAGGGATATTTGGAAGCCCGTAGAGGGCTATGGTGAAAAAGGGAATATCTTCCGTTCAACACTGGAAAGAAGCTTTCTGAGAAACTGCTCTGTGTTCTGTTAATTCATCTCACAGAGTTACATCTTTCCCTTCAAGAAGCCTTTCGCTAAGGCTGTTCTTGTGGAATTGGCAAAGGGATATTTGGAAGCCCATAGAGGGCTATGGTGAAAAAGGAAATATCTTCCGTTCAAAACTGGAAAGAATCTTTCTGAGAAACTGCTCTGTGTTCTGTTAATTCATCTCACAGAGTTACATCTTTCCCTTCAAGAAGTCTTTCGCTAAGGCTGTTCTTGTGGAATTGGCAAGGGGATATTTGGAAGCCCATAGAGGGCTATTGTGAAAAAGGAAATAACTTCCGTTCAAAACTGGAAAGAAGCTTTCTGAGAAACTGCTCTGTGTTCTGTTAATTCATCTCACAGAGTTACATCTTTCCCTTCAAGAAACCTTTCGCTAAGGCTGTTCTTGTGGAATTCGCAAAGGGATATTTCGAAGCCCATAGAGGGCTATGGTGAAAAAGGAAATATCTTCCGTTCAAAACTGGAAAGAAGCTTTCTGAGAAACTGCTCTGTGTTCTGCTAATTCATCTCACAGAGTTACATCTTTCCCTTCAAGAAGCCTTTCGCTAAGGTTGTTCTTGTGGAATTGGAAAAGGGATATTTGGAAGCCCATAGAGGGCTATGGTGAAAAAGGAAATATCTTCCGTTCAAAACTGGAAAGAAGCTTTCTGAGAAACTGCTCTGTGTTCTGTTAATTCGTATCACAGTGTTACATCTTTCCTTTCAAGAAACCTTTCGCTAAAGCTGTTTCTGTGGAATTGGCTAGGGGATACTTGGAAGCCTCTAGAGGGCTATGGTGAAAAAGGAAATATCTTCCGTTCAAAACTGGAAAGAAGCTTTCTAAGAAACGGCTCTGTGTTCTGTTAATTCATCTCACAGAGTTACATCTTTCCCTTCAAGAAGCCTTTCGCTAAGGCTGTTCTTGTGGAATTGGCAAAGGGATATTTGGAAGCCCATAGAGGGCTATGGTGAAAAAGGAAATATCTTCCGTTCAAAACTGGAAAGAAGCTTTCTGAGAAACTGCTCTGTGTTCTGTTAATTCATCTCACAGAGTTACATCTTTCCCTTCAAGAAGTCTTTCGCTAAGGCTGTTCTTGTGGAATTGGCAAAGGGATATTTGGAAGCCCATAGAGGGCTAAGGTGAAAAAGGAAATATCTTCCGTTCAAAACTGGAAAGAAGCTTTCTGAGAAACTGCTCTGTGTTCTGTTAATTCATCTCACAGAGTTACATCTTTCTCTTCAGGAAGCCTTTCGCTAAGGCTGTTCTTGTGGAATTGGCTAAGGGATATTTGGAAGCCCATAGAGGGCTATGGTGAAAAAGGAAATATCTTCCGTTCACAACTGGAAAGAAGCTTTCTGAGAAACTGCTCTGTGTTCTGTTAATTCATCTCACAGAGTTACATCTTTCCCTTCAATAAGCCTTTCGCTAAGGCTGTTCTTGTGGAATTGGCAAACGGATATTTGGAAGCCCATAGAGGGCTATGGTGAAAAAGGAAATATCTTCCGTTCAACACTGGAAAGAAGCTTTCTGAGAAACTGCTCTGTGTTCTGTTAATTCATCTCACAGAGTTACATCTTTCCGTTCAAGTAGCCTTTCGCTAAGGCTGTTCTTGTGGAATTGGCAAAGGCATATTTGGAAGCCCATAGAGGGCTCTGGTGAAAAAGGAAATATCTTCCGTTCAAAACTGGAAAGAAGCTTTCTGAGAAACTGCTCTGTGTTCTGTTAATTCATCTCACAGCGTTACAACTTTCCCTTCAAGAAGCCTTTCGCTAAGGCTGTTCTTGTGGAATTGGCAAAGGGATATTTGGAAGCCCATAGAGGGCTATTGTGAAAAAGGAAATATCTTCCGTTCAAAGCTGGAAAGAAGCTTTCTGAGAAACTGCTCTGTGTTCTCTTAATTCATCTCACAGAGTTACATCTTTCCCTTCAAGAAGTCTTTCGCTAAGGCTGTTCTTGTGGAATTGGCAAAGGGATATTTGGAAGCCCATAGAGGGCTATGGTGAAAAAGAAAATATCTTCTGTTCAAAACTGGAAAGAAGCTTTCTGAGAAACTGCTCTGTGTTCTGTTAATTCATCTCACAGAGTTACATCTTTCCCTTCAGGAAGCCTTTCGCTAAGGCTGTTCTTGTGGAATTGGCAAAGGGATATTTGGAATCCCATAGAGGGCTATGGTGAAAAAGGAAATATCTTCCGTTCAAAACTGGAAAGAAGCTTTCTGAGAAACTGCTCTGTGTTCTGTTAATTCATCTCACAGAGTTACATCTTTCCCTTCAAGAAGCCTTTCGCTAAGGCTGTTCTTGTGGAATTGGCAAGGGGATATTTGGAAGCCCTTAGAGGGCTATGGTGAAAAAGGAAATATCTTCCGTTCAAAACTGGAAAGAAGCTTTCTGAGAAACTGCTCTGTGTTCTGTTATTTCATCTCACAGAGTTACATCTTTCCCTTCAAGAAACCTTTCGCTAAGGCTGTTCTTGTGGAATTCGAAAAGGGATATTTGGAAGCCCATAGAGGGCTATGGTGAAAAAGGAAATATCTTCCGTTCAAAACTGGAAAGAAGCTTTCTGAGAAACTGCTCTGTGTTCTGTTAATTCATCTCACAGAGTTACATCTTTCCCTTCAAGAAGCCTTTCGCTAAGGCTGTTCTTGTGGAATTGGCAAAGGGATATTTGGAAGCCCATAGAGGGCTATGGTGAAAAAGGAAATATCTTCCGTTCAAAACTGGAAAGAAGCTTTCTGGGAAACTGCTCTGTGTTCTGTTAATTCATCTCACAGAGTTACATCTTTCCCTTCAAGAAGCCTTTCGCTAAGGCTGTTCTTGTGGAATTGGCAAAGGGATATTTGGAAGCCCATAGAGGGCTATGGTGAAAAAGGAAATATCTTCCGTTCAAAACTGGAAAGAAGCTTTCTGAGAAACTGCTCTGTGTTCTGTTAATTCATCTCACAGAGTTACATGTTTCCCTTCAAGAAGCCTTTCGCTAAGGCTGTTCTTGTGGAATTGGCAAAGGGATATTTTGAAGCCCATAGAGGGCTATGGTGAAAAAGGAAATATCTTCCGTTCAAAACTGGAAAGAAGCTTTCTGAGAAACTGCTCTGTGTTCTGTTAATTCATCTCACAGAGTTACATCTTTCCCTTCAAGAAGTCTTTCGCTAAGGCTGTTCTTGTGGAATTGGCAAAGGGATATTTGGAAGCCCATAGAGGGCTATGGTGAAAAAGGAAATATGTTCCGTTCAAAACTGGAAAGAAGCTTTCTGAGAAACTGCTCTGTGTTCTGTTAATTCATCTAACAGAGTTACATCTTTCTCTTCAGGAAGCCTTTCGCTAAGGCTGTTCTTGTGGAATTCGCAAAGGGATATTTGGAAGCCCGTAGAGGGCTATGGTGAAAAAGGGAATATCTTCCGTTCAAAACTGGAAAGAAGCTTTCTGAGAAACTGCTCTGTGTTCTGTTAATTCATCTCACAGTGTTACATCTTTCCCTTCAAGAAGCCTTTCGCTAAGGCTGTTCTTGTGGAATTGGCAAAGGGATATTTGGAAGCCCATAGAGGGCTATGGTGAAAAAGGAAATAACTTCCGTTCAAACCTAGAAAGAAGCTTTCTGAGAAACTGCTCTGTGTTCTGTTAATTCATCTCACAGAGTTACATCTTTCCCTTCATGAAGCCTTTCGCTAAGGCTGTTCTTGTGGAATTCGCAAAGGGATATTTGGAAGCCCATAGAGGGCTATGGTGAAAAAGGAAATATCTTCCGTTCAACACTGGAAAGAAGCTTTCTGAGAAACTGCTCTGTGTTCTGTTAATTCATCTCACAGAGTTACATCTTTCCCTTCAAGAAGCCTTTCGCTAAGGCTGTTCTTGTGGAATTGGCAAAGGGATATTTGGAAGCCCATAGAGGGCTATGGTGAAAAAGGAAATATCTTCCGTTCAAAACTGGAAAGAATCTTTCTGAGAAACTGCTCTGTGTTCTGTTAATTCATCTCACAGAGTTACATCTTTCCCTTCAAGAAGTCTTTCGCTAAGGCTGTTCTTGTGGAATTGGCAAGGGGATATTTGGAAGCCCATAGAGGGCTATTGTGAAAAAGGAAATAACTTCCGTTCAAAACTGGAAAGAAGCTTTCTGAGAAACTGCTCTGTGTTCTGTTAATTCATCTCACAGAGTTACATCTTTCCCTTCAAGAAACCTTTCGCTAAGGCTGTTCTTGTGGAATTCGCAAAGGGATATTTCGAAGCCCATAGAGGGCTATGGTGAAAAAGGAAATATCTTCCGTTCAAAACTGGAAAGAAGCTTTCTGAGAAACTGCTCTGTGTTCTGCTAATTCATCTCACAGAGTTACATCTTTCCCTTCAAGAAGCCTTTCGCTAAGGTTGTTCTTGTGGAATTGGAAAAGGGATATTTGGAAGCCCATAGAGGGCTATGGTGAAAAAGGAAATATCTTCCGTGCAAAACTGGAAAGAAGCTTTCTGAGAAACTGCTCTGTGTTCTGTTAATTCGTATCACAGTGTTACATCTTTCCTTTCAAGAAACCTTTCGCTAAAGCTGTTTCTGTGGAATTGGCTAGGGGATACTTGGAAGCCTCTAGAGGGCTATGGTGAAAAAGGAAATATCTTCCGTTCAAAACTGGAAAGAAGCTTTCTAAGAAACGGCTCTGTGTTCTGTTAATTCATCTCACAGAGTTACATCTTTCCCTTCAAGAAGCCTTTCGCTAAGGCTGTTCTTGTGGAATTGGCAAAGGGATATTTGGAAGCCCATAGAGGGCTATGGTGAAAAAGGAAATATCTTCCGTTCAAAACTGGAAAGAAGCTTTCTGAGAAACTGCTCTGTGTTCTGTTAATTCATCTCACAGAGTTACATCTTTCCCTTCAAGAAGTCTTTCGCTAAGGCTGTTCTTGTGGAATTGGCAAAGGGATATTTCGAAGCCCATTGAGGGCTAAGGTGAAAAAGGAAATATCTTCCGTTCAAAACTGGAAAGAAGCTTTCTGAGAAACTGCTCTGTGTTCTGTTAATTCATCTCACAGAGTTACATCTTTCTCTTCAGGAAGCCTTTCGCTAAGGCTGTTCTTGTGGAATTGGCAAAGGGATATTTGGAAGCCCGTAGAGGGCTATGGTGAAAAAGGAAATATCTTCCGTTCACAACTGGAAAGAAGCTTTCTGAGAAACTGCTCTGTGTTCTGTTAATTCATCTCACAGAGTTACATCTTTCCCTTCAAGAAGCCTTTCGCTAAGGCTGTTCTTGTGGAATTCGCAAAGGGATATTTGGAAGCCCATAGAGGGCTATGGTGAAAAAGGAAATATCTTCCGTTCAAAACTGGAAAGAAGCTTTCTGAGAAACTGCTCTGTGTTCTGTTAATTCATCTGACAGAGTTACATCTTTCCCTTCAAGAAGTCTTTCGCTAAGGCTGTTCTTGTGGAATTGGCAAAGGGATATTTTTAAGCCCATAGAGGGCTATGGTGAAAAAGGAAATATCTAACGTTCAAAACTGGAAAGAAGCTTTCCGGGAAACTGCTCTGTGTTCTGTTAATTCATCTCACAGAGTTACATCTTTCCCTTCAGAAGCCTTTCGCTAAGGCTGTTCTTGTGGAATTGGCAAAGGGATATTTGGAAGGCCATAGAGGGCTATGGTGAAAAAGGAAATATCTTCCGTTCAAAACTGGAAAGAAGCTTTCTGAGAAACTGCTCTGTGTTCCGTTAATTCATCTCACAGAGTTACATCTTTCCCCTCAAGAAGCCTTTCGCTAAGGCTGTTCTTGTGGAATTGGCAAAGGGATATTTGGAAGCCCATAGAGGGCTATGGTGAAAAAGGAAATACCTTCCGTTCAAAACTGGAAAGAAGCTTTCTGAGAAACTGCTCTGTGGTCTGTTAATTCATCTCACAGAGTTACATCTTTCCCTTCAAGAAGCCTTTCGCTAAGGCTGTTCTTGTGGAATTGGCAAAGGGATATTTGGAAGCCCATAGAGGGCTATGGTGAAAAAGGGAATATCTTCCGTTCAACACTGGAAAGAAGCTTTCTGAGAAACTGCTCTGTGTTCTGTTAATTCATCTCACAGAGTTGCATCTTTCCCTTCAAGAAGCCTTTCGCTAAGGCTGTTCTTGTGGAATTGGCAAAGGGATATTTGGAAGCCTATAGAGGGATATGGTGAGAAAGGAAATATCTTCCGTTCAAAACTGGAAAGAAGCTTTCTGAGAAACTGCTCTGTGTTCTGTTAATTCATCTCACAGAGTTACATCTTTCCCTTCAAGAAGCCTTTCGCTAAGCCTGTTCTTGTGGAATTCGCAAAGGGATATTTGGAAGCCCATGGAGGGCAATGGAGAAAAAGGAAATATCTTCCGTTCAAAACTGGAAAGAAGCTTTCTGAGAAACTGCTCTATGTTCTGTTAATTCATCTCACAGAGTTAAATCTTTCCCTTCAAGAAGCCTTTCGCTAAGGCTGTTGTTGTGGAATTGGCAAAGGGATATTTGGAAGCCCATAGAGGGCTATGGTGAAAAAGGAAATATCTTCCGTTCACAACTGGAAAGAAGCTTTCTGAGAAACTGCTCTGTGTTCTGTTAATTCGTCTCACAGTGTTACATCTTTCCTTTCAAAAAACCTTTCGCTAAAGCTGTTTCTGTGGAATTGGCAAGTGGATACTTGGAAGCCCATAGAGGGCTATGGTGAAAAAGGAAATATCTTCCGTTAAAAACTGGAAAGAAGCTTTCTGAGAAACTGCTCTGTGTTCTGTTAATTCATCTCACAGAGTTACATCTTTCCCTTCAAGAAGCCTTTCGCTAAGGCTGTTCTTGTGGAATTGGAAAAGGGATATTTGGAAGCCCATAGAGGGCTATGGTGAAAAAGGAAATATCTTCCGTTCAAAACTGGAAAGAAGCTTTCTGAGAAACTGCTCTGTGTTCTGTTAATTCATCTCACAGAGTTACATCTTTCCCTTCAAGAAGCCTTTCACTAAGGCTGTTCTTGTGGAATTGGCAAGGGGATATTTGGAAGCCCATAGAGGGCTCTGGTGAAAAAGGAAATATCTTCCGTTCAAAACTGGAAAGAAGCTTTCTGAGAAACTGCTCTGTGTTCTGTTAATTCATCTCACAGAGTTACATCTTTCCATTCAAGAAACCTTTCGCTAAGGCTGTTCTTGTGGAATTCGAAAAGGGATATTTAGAAGCCCATAGAGGGCTATGGTGAAAAAGGAAATATCTTCCGTTCAAAACTGGAAAGAAGCTTTCTGAGAAACTGCTCTGTGTTCTGTTAATGCATCTCACAGAGTTACATCTTTCCCTTCAAGAAGCCTTTCGCTAAGGCTGTTCTTGTTTAATTGGCGAAGGGATATTTGGAAGCCCATAGAGGGCTATGGTGAAAAAGGAAATATCTACCGTTCACAACTGGAAAGAAGCTTTCTGAGAAACTGCTCTGTGTTCTGTTAATTCATCTCACAGAGTTACATCTTTCCCTTCAATAAGCCTTTCGCTAAGGCTGTTCTTGTGGAATTGGCAAAGGGATATTTGGAAGCCCCTAGAGGGCTACGGTGAAAAAGGAAATATCTTCCGTTCAAAACTGGAAAGAAGATTTCTGAGAAACTGTTCTGTGTTCTGTTAATTCGTCTCACAGTGTTACATCTTTCCTTTCAAGAAACCTTTCGCTAAAGCTGTTTCTGTGGAATTGGCAAGGGGATACTTGGAAGCCCATAGAGGGCTATGGTGAAAAAGGAAATATCTTCCGTACAAAACTGGAAAGAAGCTTTCTGAGAAACTGCTCTGTGTTCTGTTAATTCATCTCACAGAGTTACATCTTTCCCTTCAAGAAGCCTTTCGCTAAGGCTGTTCTTGTGGAATTGGCAAAGGGATATTTGGAAGCCCATAGAGGGCTATGGTGAAAAAGGAAATATCTTCCGTTCAAAACTGGAAAGAAGCTTTGTGAGAAACTGCTCTGTGTCCTGTTAATTCATCTCAGAGAGTTATATCTTTCCCTTCAAGAAGCCTTTCGCTAAGGCTGTTCTTGTGGAATTGGCAAAGGGATATTTGGAAGCCCATAGAGGGCTATGGTGAAAAAGGAAATACCTTCCGTTCAAAACTGGAAAGAAGCTTTCTGAGAAACTGCTCTGTGGTCTGTTAATTCATCTCACAGAGTTACATCTTCCCCTTCAAGAAGCCTTTCGCTAAGGCTGTTCTTGTGGAATTGGCAAAGGGATATTTGGAAGCCCATAGAGGGCTATGGTGAAAAAGGAAATATCTTCCGTTCAACACTGGAAAGAAGCTTTCTGAGAAACTGCTCTGTGTTCTGTTAATTCATCTCACAGTGTTACATCTTTCCTTTCAAGAAACCTTTCGCTAAAGCTGTTTCTGTGGAATTGGCTAGGGGATACTTGGAAGCCCATAGAGGGCTATGGTGAAAAAGGAAATATCTTCCGTTCAAAACTGGAAAGAAGCTTTCTGAGAAACTGCTCTGTGTTCTGTTAATTCATCTCACAGAGTTACATCTTTCCCTTCAAGAAGCCTTTCGCTAAGGCTGTTCTTGTGGAATTGGCAAAGGGATATTTGGAAGCCCATAGAGGGCTATTGTGAAAAAGGAAATATCTTCCGTTCAAAACTGGAAAGAAGCTTTCTGAGAAACTGCTCTGTGTTCTCTTAATTCATCTCACAGAGTTACATCTTTCCCTTCAAGAAGTCTTTCGCTAAGGCTGTTCTTGTGGAATTGGCAAAGGGATATTTGGAAGCCCATAGAGGGCTATGGTGAAAAAGAAAATATCTTCTGTTCAAAACTGGAAAGAAGCTTTCTGAGAAACTGCTCTGTGTTCTGTTAATTCATCTCACAGAGTTACATCTTTCCCTTCAGGAAGCCTTTCGCTAAGGCTGTTCTTGTGGAATTGGCAAAGGGATATTTGGAATCCCATAGAGGGCTATGGTGAAAAAGGAAATATCTTCCGTTCAAAACTGGAAAGAAGCTTTCTGAGAAACTGCTCTGTGTTCTGTTAATTCATCTCACAGAGTTACATCTTTCCCTTCAATAAGCCTTTCGCTAAGGCTGTTCTTGTGGAATTGGCAAGGGGATATTTGGAAGCCCTTAGAGGGCTATGGTGAAAAAGGAAATATCTTCCGTTCAAAACTGGAAAGAAGCTTTCTGAGAAACTGCTCTGTGTTCTGTTATTTCATCTCACAGAGTTACATCTTTCCCTTCAAGAAACGTTTCGCTAAGGCTGTTCTTGTGGAATTCGAAAAGGGATATTTGGAAGCCCATAGAGGGCTATGGTGAAAAAGGAAATATCTTCCGTTCAAAACTGGAAAGAAGCTTTCTGAGAAACTGCTCTGTGTTCTGTTAATTCATCTCACAGACTTACATCTTTCCCTTCAAGAAGCCTTTCGCTAAGGCTGTTCTTGTGGAATTGGCAAGGGGATATTTGGAAGCCCATAGAGGGCTATGGTGAAAAAGGAAATATCTTCCGTTCAAAACTGGAAAGAAGCTTTCTGGGAAACTGCTCTGTGTTCTGTTAATTCATCTCACAGAGTTACATCTTTCCCTTCAAGAAGCCTTTCGCTAAGGCTGTTCTTGTGGAATTGGCAAAGGGATATTTGGAAGCCCATAGAGGGCTACGGTGAAAAAGGAAATATCTTCCGTTCAAAACTGGAAAGAAGCTTTCTGAGAAACTGCTCTGTGTTCTGTTAATTCATCTCACAGAGTTACATGTTTCCCTTCAAGAAGCCTTTCGCTAAGGCTGTTCTTGTGGAATTGGCAAAGGGATATTTTGAAGCCCATAGAGGGCTATGGTGAAAAAGGAAATATCTTCCGTTCAAAACTGGAAAGAAGCTTTCTGAGAAACTGCTCTGTGTTCTGTTAATTCATCTCACAGAGTTACATCTTTCCCTTCAATAAGCCTTTCGCTAAGGCTGTTCTTGTGGAATTGGCAAAGGGATATTTGGAAGCCCCTAGAGGGCTACGGTGAAAAAGGAAATATCTTCCGTTCAAAACTGGAAAGAAGATTTCTGAGAAACTGTTCTGTGTTCTGTTAATTCGTCTCACAGTGTTACATCTTTCCTTTCAAGAAACCTTTCGCTAAAGCTGTTTCTGTGGAATTGGCAAGGGGATACTTGGAAGCCCATAGAGGGCTATGGTGAAAAAGGAAATATCTTCCGTACAAAACTGGAAAGAAGCTTTCTGAGAAACTGCTCTGTGTTCTGTTAATTCATCTCACAGAGTTACATCTTTCCCTTCAAGAAGCCTTTCGCTAAGGCTGTTCTTGTGGAATTGGCAAAGGGATATTTGGAAGCCCATAGAGGGCTATGGTGAAAAAGGAAATATCTTCCGTTCAAAACTGGAAAGAAGCTTTGTGAGAAACTGCTCTGTGTCCTGTTAATTCATCTCAGAGAGTTATATCTTTCCCTTCAAGAAGCCTTTCGCTAAGGCTGTTCTTGTGGAATTGGCAAAGGGATATTTGGAAGCCCATAGAGGGCTATGGTGAAAAAGGAAATACCTTCCGTTCAAAACTGGAAAGAAGCTTTCTGAGAAACTGCTCTGTGGTCTGTTAATTCATCTCACAGAGTTACATCTTCCCCTTCAAGAAGCCTTTCGCTAAGGCTGTTCTTGTGGAATTGGCAAAGGGATATTTGGAAGCCCATAGAGGGCTATGGTGAAAAAGGAAATATCTTCCGTTCAACACTGGAAAGAAGCTTTCTGAGAAACTGCTCTGTGTTCTGTTAATTCATCTCACAGTGTTACATCTTTCCTTTCAAGAAACCTTTCGCTAAAGCTGTTTCTGTGGAATTGGCTAGGGGATACTTGGAAGCCCATAGAGGGCTATGGTGAAAAAGGAAATATCTTCCGTTCAAAACTGGAAAGAAGCTTTCTGAGAAACTGCTCTGTGTTCTGTTAATTCATCTCACAGAGTTACATCTTTCCCTTCAAGAAGCCTTTCGCTAAGGCTGTTCTTGTGGAATTGGCAAAGGGATATTTGGAAGCCCATAGAGGGCTATTGTGAAAAAGGAAATATCTTCCGTTCAAAACTGGAAAGAAGCTTTCTGAGAAACTGCTCTGTGTTCTCTTAATTCATCTCACAGAGTTACATCTTTCCCTTCAAGAAGTCTTTCGCTAAGGCTGTTCTTGTGGAATTGGCAAAGGGATATTTGGAAGCCCATAGAGGGCTATGGTGAAAAAGAAAATATCTTCTGTTCAAAACTGGAAAGAAGCTTTCTGAGAAACTGCTCTGTGTTCTGTTAATTCATCTCACAGAGTTACATCTTTCCCTTCAGGAAGCCTTTCGCTAAGGCTGTTCTTGTGGAATTGGCAAAGGGATATTTGGAATCCCATAGAGGGCTATGGTGAAAAAGGAAATATCTTCCGTTCAAAACTGGAAAGAAGCTTTCTGAGAAACTGCTCTGTGTTCTGTTAATTCATCTCACAGAGTTACATCTTTCCCTTCAATAAGCCTTTCGCTAAGGCTGTTCTTGTGGAATTGGCAAGGGGATATTTGGAAGCCCTTAGAGGGCTATGGTGAAAAAGGAAATATCTTCCGTTCAAAACTGGAAAGAAGCTTTCTGAGAAACTGCTCTGTGTTCTGTTATTTCATCTCACAGAGTTACATCTTTCCCTTCAAGAAACGTTTCGCTAAGGCTGTTCTTGTGGAATTCGAAAAGGGATATTTGGAAGCCCATAGAGGGCTATGGTGAAAAAGGAAATATCTTCCGTTCAAAACTGGAAAGAAGCTTTCTGAGAAACTGCTCTGTGTTCTGTTAATTCATCTCACAGACTTACATCTTTCCCTTCAAGAAGCCTTTCGCTAAGGCTGTTCTTGTGGAATTGGCAAGGGGATATTTGGAAGCCCATAGAGGGCTATGGTGAAAAAGGAAATATCTTCCGTTCAAAACTGGAAAGAAGCTTTCTGGGAAACTGCTCTGTGTTCTGTTAATTCATCTCACAGAGTTACATCTTTCCCTTCAAGAAGCCTTTCGCTAAGGCTGTTCTTGTGGAATTGGCAAAGGGATATTTGGAAGCCCATAGAGGGCTACGGTGAAAAAGGAAATATCTTCCGTTCAAAACTGGAAAGAAGCTTTCTGAGAAACTGCTCTGTGTTCTGTTAATTCATCTCACAGAGTTACATGTTTCCCTTCAAGAAGCCTTTCGCTAAGGCTGTTCTTGTGGAATTGGCAAAGGGATATTTTGAAGCCCATAGAGGGCTATGGTGAAAAAGGAAATATCTTCCGTTCAAAACTGGAAAGAAGCTTTCTGAGAAACTGCTCTGTGTTCTGTTAATTCATCTCACAGAGTTACATCTTTCCCTTCAAGAAGTCTTTCGCTAAGGCTGTTCTTGTGGAATTGGCAAAGGGATATTTGGAAGCCCATAGAGGGCTATGGTGAAAAAGGAAATATGTTCCGTTCAAAACTGGAAAGAAGCTTTCTGAGAAACTGCTCTGTGTTCTGTTAATTCATCTAACAGAGTTACATCTTTCTCTTCAGGAAGCCTTTCGCTAAGGCTGTTCTTGTGGAATTCGCAAAGGGATATTTGGAAGCCCGTAGAGGGCTATGGTGAAAAAGGGAATATCTTCCGTTCAAAACTGGAAAGAAGCTTTCTGAGAAACTGCTCTGTGTTCTGTTAATTCATCTCACAGTGTTACATCTTTCCCTTCAAGAAGCCTTTCGCTAAGGCTGTTCTTGTGGAATTGGCAAAGGGATATTTGGAAGCCCATAGAGGGCTATGGTGAAAAAGGAAATAACTTCCGTTCAAACCTAGAAAGAAGCTTTCTGAGAAACTGCTCTGTGTTCTGTTAATTCATCTCACAGAGTTACATCTTTCCCTTCATGAAGCCTTTCGCTAAGGCTGTTCTTGTGGAATTCGCAAAGGGATATTTGGAAGCCCATAGAGGGCTATGGTGAAAAAGGAAATATCTTCCGTTCAACACTGGAAAGAAGCTTTCTGAGAAACTGCTCTGTGTTCTGTTAATTCATCTCACAGAGTTACATCTTTCCCTTCAAGAAGCCTTTCGCTAAGGCTGTTCTTGTGGAATTGGCAAAGGGATATTTGGAAGCCCATAGAGGGCTATGGTGAAAAAGGAAATATCTTCCGTTCAAAACTGGAAAGAATCTTTCTGAGAAACTGCTCTGTGTTCTGTTAATTCATCTCACAGAGTTACATCTTTCCCTTCAAGAAGTCTTTCGCTAAGGCTGTTCTTGTGGAATTGGCAAGGGGATATTTGGAAGCCCATAGAGGGCTATTGTGAAAAAGGAAATAACTTCCGTTCAAAACTGGAAAGAAGTTTTCTGAGAAACTGCTCTGTGTTCTGTTAATTCATCTCACAGAGTTACATCTTTCCCTTCAAGAAACCTTTCGCTAAGGCTGTTCTTGTGGAATTCGCAAAGGGATATTTCGAAGCCCATAGAGGGCTATGGTGAAAAAGGAAATATCTTCCGTTCAAAACTGGAAAGAAGCTTTCTGAGAAACTGCTCTGTGTTCTGCTAATTCATCTCACAGAGTTACATCTTTCCCTTCAAGAAGCCTTTCGCTAAGGCTGTTCTTGTGGAATTGGCAAAGGGATATTTGGAAGCCCCTAGAGGGCTATGATGAAAAAGGAAATATCTTTCGTTCAAAACTGGAAAGAAGCTTTCTGAGAAACTGTTCTGTGTTCTGTTAATTCGTCTCACAGTGTTACATCTTTCCCTTCAAGAAGCCTTTCGCTAAGGCTGTTCTTGTGGAATTGGCGAAGGGATATTTGGAAGCCCATAGAGGGCTATGGTGAAAAACAAATATCTTCCGTTCAAAACTGGAAAGAAGCTTTCTGAGAAACTGCTCTGTGTTCTGTTAATTCATCTCACAGAGTTACATCTTTCCCTTCAAGAAGCCTTTCGCTAAGGCTGTTCTTGTGGAATTCGCAAGGGGATATTTGGAAGCCCATAGAGGGCTATGGTGAAAAAGGAAATATCTTCCGTTCAAAACTGGAAAGAAGCTTTCTGAGAAACTGCTCTGTGTTCTGTTAATTCATCTCACAGAGTTACATCTTTCCCTTCAAGAAGCCTTTCGCTAAGGCTGTTCTTGTGGAATTGGCAAAGGGATATTTGGAAGCCCATAGAGGGCTATTGTGAAAAAGGAAATATCTTCCGTTCAAAACTGGAAAGAAGCTTTCTGAGAAACTGCTCTGTGTTCTGTTAATTCATCTCACAGAGTTACATCTTTCCCTTCAAGAAGCCTTTCGCTAAGGCTGTTCTTGTGGAATTGGCAAAGGGATATTTGGAAGCCCATAGAGGGCTATGGTGAAAAAGGAAATATCTTCCGTTCAAATCTGGAAAGAAGCTTTCTGAGAAACTGCTCTGTGTTCTGTTAATTCATCTCACAAAGTTACATCTTTCCCTTCAAGAAGCCTTTCGCTAAGGCTGGTCTTGTGGAATTGGCAAAGGGATAATTGGAAGCCCATAGAGGGCTATGGTGAAAAAGGAAGTATCATCCGTTCAAAACTGGAAAGAAGCTTTCTGAGAAACTGCTCTGTGTTCTGTTAATTCATCTCACAGAGTTACATCTTTCCCTTCAAGAAGCCTTTCGCTAAGGCTGTTCTTGTGGAATTGGCAAAGGGATATTTGGAAGCCCCTAGAGGGCTATGGTGAAAAAGGAAAT
>NW_027327150.1:0-19858 GCF_047675955.1 Chlorocebus sabaeus
TGGCAAAGGGATATTTGGAAGCCCATAGAGGGCTATGGTGAAAAAGGAAATATCTTCCGTTCAAAACTGGAAAGAAGCTTTCTGAGAAACTGCTCTGTGTTCTGTTAATTCATCTCACAGAGTTACATCTTTCCCTTCAAGAAGCCTTTCGCTAAGGCTGTTCTTGTGGAATTGGCAAAGGGATATTTGGAAGCCCATAGAGGGCTATGGTGAAAAAGGAAATATCTTCCGTTCAAAACTGGAAAGAAGCTTTCTGAGAAACTTCCCTGTGTTCTGTTAATTCATCTCACAGAGTTACATCTTTCCCTTCAAGAAGCCTTTCGCTAAGGCTGTTCTTGTGGAATTGGCAAAGGGATATTTGGAAGCCCATAGAGGGCTATGGTGAAAAAGGAAATATCTTCCGTTCAAAACTGGAAAGAAGCTTTCTGAGAAACTGCTCTGTGTTCTGTTAATTCATCTCACAGAGTTACATCTTTCCCTTCAAGAAGCCTTTCGCTAAGGCTGTTCTTGTGGAATTGGCAAAGGGATATTTGGAAGCCCATAGAGGGCTATGGTGAAAAAGGAAATATCTTCCGTTCAAAACTGGAAAGAAGCTTTCTGAGAAACTGCTCTGTGTTCTGTTAATTCATCTCACAGAGTTACATCTTTCCCTTCAAGAAGCCTTTCGCTAAGGCTGTTCTTGTGGACTTGGCAAAGGGATATTTGGAAGCCCATAGAGGGCTATGGTGAAAAAGGAAATATCTTCCGTTCAAAACTGGAAAGAAGCTTTCTGAGAAACTGCTCTGTGTTCTGTTAATTCATCTCACAGAGTTACATCTTTCCCTTCAAGAAGCCTTTCGCTAAGGCTGTTCTTGTGGAATTGGCAAAGGGATATTTGGAAGCCCATAGAGGGCTATGGTGAAAAAGGAAATATCTTCCGTTCAAAACTGGAAAGAAGCTTTCTGAGAAACTGCCCTGTGTTCTGTTAATTCATCTCACAGAGTTACATCTTTCCCTTCAAGAAGCCTTTCGCTAAGGCTGTTCTTGTGGAATTGGCAAAGGGATATTTGGAAGCCCATAGAGGGCTATGGTGAAAAAGGAAATATCTTCCGTTCAAAACTGGAAAGAAGCTTTCTGAGAAACTGCTCTGTGTTCTGTTAATTCATCTCACAGAGTTACATCTTTCCCTTCAAGAAGCCTTTCGCTAAGGCTGTTCTTGTGGAATTGGCAAAGGGATATTTGGAAGCACATAGAGGGCTATGGTGAAAAAGGAAATATCTTCCGTTCAAAACTGGAAAGAAGCTTTCTGAGAAACTGCTCTGTGTTCTGTTAATTCATCTCACAGAGTTACATCTTTCCCTTCAAGAAGCCTTTCGCTAAGGCTGTTCTTGTGGAATTGGCAAAGGGATATTTGGAAGCCCATAGAGGGCTATGGTGAAAAAGGAAATATCTTCCGTTCAAAACTGGAAAGAAGCTTTCTGAGAAACTGCTCTGTGTTCTGTTAATTCATCTCACAGAGTTACATCTTTCTCTTCAAGAAGCCTTTCGCTAAGGCTGTTCTTGTGGAATTGGCAAAGGGATATTTGGAAGCCCATAGAGGGCTATGGTGAAAAAGGAAATATCTTCCGTTCAAAACTGGAAAGAAGCTTTCTGAGAAACTGCTCTGTGTTCTGTTAATTCATCTCACAGAGTTACATCTTTCCCTTCAAGAAGCCTTTCGCTAAGGCTGTTCTTGTGGAATTGGCAAAGGGATATTTGGAAGCCCATAGAGGGCTATGGTGAAAAAGGAAATATCTTCCGTTCAAAACTGGAAAGAAGCTTTCTGAGAAACTGCTCTGTGTTCTGTTAATTCATCTCACAGAGTTACATCTTTCCCTTCAAGAAGCCTTTCGCTAAGGCTGTTCTTGTGGAATTGGCAAAGGGATATTTGGAAGCCCATAGAGGGCTATGGTGAAAAAGGAAATATCTTCCGTTCAAAACTGGAAAGAAGCTTTCTGAGAAACTGCTCTGTGTTCTGTTAATTCATCTCACAGAGTTACATCTTTCTCTTCAAGAAGCCTTTCGCTAAGGCTGTTCTTGTGGAATTGGCAAAGGGATATTTGGAAGCCCATAGAGGGCTCTGGTGAAAAAGGAAATATCTTCCGTTCAAAACTGGAAAGAAGCTTTCTGAGAAACTGCTCTGTGTTCTGTTAATTCATCTCACAGAGTTACATCTTTCCCTTCAAGAAGCCTTTCGCTAAGGCTGTTCTTGTGGAATTGGCAAAGGGATATTTGGAAGCCCATAGAGGGCTATGGTGAAAAAGGAAATATCTTCCGTTCAAAACTGGAAAGAAGCTTTCTGAGAAACTGCTCTGTGTTCTGTTAATTCATCTCACAGAGTTACATCTTTCCCTTCAAGAAGCCTTTCGCTAAGGCTGTTCTTGTGGAATTGGCAAAGGGATATTTGGAAGCCCATAGAGGGCTATGGTGAAAAAGGAAATATCTTCCGTTCAAAACTGGAAAGAAGCTTTCTGAGAAACTGCTCGGTGTTCTGTTAATTCATCTCACAGAGTTACATCTTTCCCTTCAAGAAGCCTTTCGCTAAGGCTGTTCTTGTGGACTTGGCAAAGGGATATTTGGAAGCCCATAGAGGGCTATGGTGAAAAAGGAAATATCTTCCGTTCAAAACTGGAAAGAAGCTTTCTGAGAAACTGCTCTGTGTTCTGTTAATTCATCTCACAGAGTTACATCTTTCCCTTCAAGAAGCCTTTCGCTAAGGCTGTTCTTGTGGAATTGGCAAAGGGATATTTGGAAGCCCATAGAGGGCTATGGTGAAAAAGGAAATATCTTCCGTTCAAAACTGGAAAGAAGCTTTCTGAGAAACTGCTCGGTGTTCTGTTAATTCATCTCACAGAGTTACATCTTTCCCTTCAAGAAGCCTTTCGCTAAGGCTGTTCTTGTGGACTTGGCAAAGGGATATTTGGAAGCCCATAGAGGGCTATGGTGAAAAAGGAAATATCTTCCGTTCAAAACTGGAAAGAAGCTTTCTGAGAAACTGCTCTGTGTTCTGTTAATTCATCTCACAGAGTTACATCTTTCCCTTCAAGAAGCCTTTCGCTAAGGCTGTTCTTGTGGAATTGGCAAAGGGATATTTGGAAGCCCATAGAGGGCTATGGTGAAAAAGGAAATATCTTCCGTTCAAAACTGGAAAGAAGCTTTCTGAGAAACTGCTCTGTGTTCTGTTAATTCATCTCACAGAGTTACATCTTTCCCTTCAAGAAGCCTTTCGCTAAGGCTGTTCTTGTGGAATTGGCAAGGGGATATTTGGAAGCCCATAGAGGGCTATGGTGAAAAAGGAAATATCTTCCGTTCAAAACTGGAAAGAAGCTTTCTGAGAAACTGCTCTGTGTTCTGTTAATTCATCTCACAGAGTTACATCTTTCCCTTCAAGAAGCCTTTCGCTAAGGCTGTTCTTGTGGAATTGGCAAAGGGATATTTGGAAGCCCATAGAGGGCTATGGTGAAAAAGGAAATATCTTCCGTTCAAAACTGGAAAGAAGCTTTCTGAGAAACTGCCCTGTGTTCTGTTAATTCATCTCACAGAGTTACATCTTTCCCTTCAAGAAGCCTTTCGCTAAGGCTGTTCTTGTGGAATTGGCAAAGGGATATTTGGAAGCCCATAGAGGGCTATGGTGAAAAAGGAAATATCTTCCGTTCAAAACTGGAAAGAAGCTTTCTGAGAAACTGCTCTGTGTTCTGTTAATTCATCTCACAGAGTTACATCTTTCCCTTCAAGAAGCCTTTCGCTAAGGCTGTTCTTGTGGAATTGGCAAAGGGATATTTGGAAGCCCATAGAGGGCTATGGTGAAAAAGGAAATATCTTCCGTTCAAAACTGGAAAGAAGCTTTCTGAGAAACTGCTCTGTGTTCTGTTAATTCATCTCACAGAGTTACATCTTTCCCTTCAAGAAGCTTTTCGCTAAGGCTGTTCTTGTGGAATTGGCAAAGGGATATTTGGAAGCCCATAGAGGGCTATGGTGAAAAAGGAAATATCTTCCGTTCAAAACTGGAAAGAAGCTTTCTGAGAAACTGCTCTGTGTTCTGTTAATTCATCTCACAGAGTTACATCTTTCCCTTCAAGAAGCCTTTCGCTAAGGCTGTTCTTGTGGAATTGGCAAAGGGATATTTGGAAGCCCATAGAGGGCTATGGTGAAAAAGGAAATATCTTCCGTTCAAAACTGGAAAGAAGCTTTCTGAGAAACTGCTCTGTGTTCTGTTAATTCATCTCACAGAGTTACATCTTTCCCTTCAAGAAGCCTTTCGCTAAGGCTGTTCTTGTGGAATTGGCAAAGGGATATTTGGAAGCCCATAGAGGGCTATGGTGAAAAAGGAAATATCTTCCGTTCAAAACTGGAAAGAAGCTTTCTGAGAAACTGCTCTGTGTTCTGTTAATTCATCTCACAGAGTTACATCTTTCCCTTCAAGAAGCCTTTCGCTAAGGCTGTTCTTGTGGAATTGGCAAAGGGATATTTGGAAGCCCATAGAGGGCTATGGTGAAAAAGGAAATATCTTCCGTTCAAAACTGGAAAGAAGCTTTCTGAGAAACTGCTCTGTGTTCTGTTAATTCATCTCACAGAGTTACATCTTTCCCTTCAAGAGGCCTTTCGCTAAGGCTGTTCTTGTGTAATTGGCAAAGGGATATTTGGAAGCCCATAGAGGGCTATGGTGAAAAAGGAAATATCTTCCGTTCAAAACTGGAAAGAAGCTTTCTGAGAAACTGCTCTGTGTTCTGTTAATTCATCTCACAGAGTTACATCTTTCCCTTCAAGAAGCCTTTCGCTAAGGCTGTTCTTGTGGAATTGGCAAAGGGATATTTGGAAGCCCATAGAGGGCTATGGTGAAAAAGGAAATATCTTCCGTTCAAAACTGGAAAGAAGCTTTCTGAGAAACTGCTCTGTGTTCTGTTAATTCATCTCACAGAGTTACATCTTTCCCTTCAAGAGGCCTTTCGCTAAGGCTGTTCTTGTGGAATTGGCAAAGGGATATTTGGAAGCCCATAGAGGGCTATGGTGAAAAAGGAAATATCTTCCGTTCAAAACTGGAAAGAAGCTTTCTGAGAAACTGCCCTGTGTTCTGTTAATTCATCTCACAGAGTTACATCTTTCCCTTCAAGAAGCCTTTCGCTAAGGCTGTTCTTGTGGAATTGGCAAAGGGATATTTGGAAGCCCATAGAGGGCTATGGTGAAAAAGGAAATATCTTCCGTTCAAAACTGGAAAGAAGCTTTCTGAGAAACTGCTCTGTGTTCTGTTAATTCATCTCACAGAGTTACATCTTTCCCTTCAAGAAGCCTTTCGCTAAGGCTGTTCTTGTGGAATTGGCAAAGGGATATTTGGAAGCCCATAGAGGGCTATGGTGAAAAAGGAAATATCTTCCGTTCAAAACTGGAAAGAAGCTTTCTGAGAAACTGCTCTGTGTTCTGTTAATTCATCTCACAGAGTTACATCTTTCCCTTCAAGAAGCCTTTCGCTAAGGCTGTTCTTGTGGAATTGGCAAAGGGATATTTGGAAGCCCATAGAGGGCTATGGTGAAAAAGGAAATATCTTCCGTTCAAAACTGGAAAGAAGCTTTCTGAGAAACTGCTCTGTGTTCTGTTAATTCATCTCACAGAGTTACATCTTTCCCTTCAAGAAGCCTTTCGCTAAGGCTGTTCTTGTGGAATTGGCAAAGGGATATTTGGAAGCCCATAGAGGGCTATGGTGAAAAAGGAAATATCTTCCGTTCAAAACTGGAAAGAAGCTTTCTGAGAAACTGCTCTGTGTTCTGTTAATTCATCTCACAGAGTTACATCTTTCCCTTCAAGAAGCCTTTCGCTAAGGCTGTTCTTGTGGAATTGGCAAAGGGATATTTGGAAGCCCATAGAGGGCTATGGTGAAAAAGGAAATATCTTCCGTTCAAAACTGGAAAGAAGCTTTCTGAGAAACTTCCCTGTGTTCTGTTAATTCATCTCACAGAGTTACATCTTTCCCTTCAAGAAGCCTTTCGCTAAGGCTGTTCTTGTGGAATTGGCAAAGGGATATTTGGAAGCCCATAGAGGGCTATGGTGAAAAAGGAAATATCTTCCGTTCAAAACTGGAAAGAAGCTTTCAGAGAAACTGCTCTGTGTTCTGTTAATTCATCTCACAGAGTTACATCTTTCCCTTCAAGAAGCCTTTCGCTAAGGCTGTTCTTGTGGAGTTGGCAAAGGGATATTTGGAAGCCCATAGAGGGCTATGGTGAAAAAGGAAATATCTTCCGTTCAAAACTGGAAAGAAGCTTTCTGAGAAACTGCTCTGTGTTCTGTTAATTCATCTCACAGAGTTACATCTTTCCCTTCAAGAAGCCTTTCGCTAAGGCTGTTCTTGTGGAATTGGCAAAGGGATATTTGGAAGCCCATAGAGGGCTATGGTGAAAAAGGAAATATCTTCCGTTCAAAACTGGAAAGAAGCTTTCTGAGAAACTGCTCTGTGTTCTGTTAATTCATCTCACAGAGTTACATCTTTCCCTTCAAGAAGCCTTTCGCTAAGGCTGTTCTTGTGGAATTGGCAAAGGGATATTTGGAAGCCCATAGAGGGCTATGGTGAAAAAGGAAATATCGTCCGTTCAAAACTGGAAAGAAGCTTTCAGAGAAACTGCTCTGTGTTCTGTTAATTCATCTCACAGAGTTACATCTTTCCCTTCAAGAAGCCTTTCGCTAAGGCTGTTCTTATGGAATTGGCAAAGGGATATTTGGAAGCCCATAGAGGGCTATGGTGAAAAAGTAAATATCTTCCGTTCAAAACTGGAAAGAAGCTTTCTGAGAAACTGCTCTGTGTTCTGTTAATTCATCTCACAGAGTTACATCTTTCCCTTCAAGAAGCCTTTCGCTAAGGCTGTTCTTGTGGAATTGGCAAAGGGATATTTGGAAGCCCATAGAGGGCTATGGTGAAAAAGGAAATATCTTCCGTTCAAAACTGGAAAGAAGCTTTCTGAGAAACTGCTCTGTGTTCTGTTAATTCATCTCACAGAGTTACATCTTTCCCTTCAAGAAGCCTTTCGCTAAGGCTGTTCTTGTGGAATTGGCAAAGGGATATTTGGAAGCCCATAGAGGGCTATGGTGAAAAAGGAAATATCTTCCGTTCAAAACTGGAAAGAAGCTTTCTGAGAAACTGCTCTGTGTTCTGTTAATTCATCTCACAGAGTTACATCTTTCCCTTCAAGAAGCCTTTCGCTAAGGCTGTTCTTGTGGAATTGGCAAAGGGATATTTGGAAGCCCATAGAGGGCTATGGTGAAAAAGGAAATATCTTCCGTTCAAAACTGGAAAGAAGCTTTCTGAGAAACTGCTCTGTGTTCTGTTAATTCATCTCACAGAGTTACATCTTTCCCTTCAAGAAGCCTTTCGCTAAGGCTGTTCTTGTGGAATTGGCAAAGGGATATTTGGAAGCCCATAGAGGGCTATGGTGAAAAAGGAAATATCTTCCGTTCAAAACTGGAAAGAAGCTTTCTGAGAAACTGCTCTGTGTTCTGTTAATTCATCTCACAGAGTTACATCTTTCCCTTCAAGAAGCCTTTCGCTAAGGCTGTTCTTGTGGAATTGGCAAAGGGATATTTGGAAGCCCATAGAGGGCTATGGTGAAAAAGGAAATATCTTCCGTTCAAAACTGGAAAGAAGCTTTCTGAGAAACTGCTCTGTGTTCTGTTAATTCATCTCACAGAGTTACATCTTTCCCTTCAAGAAGCCTTTCGCTAAGGCTGTTCTTGTGGAATTGGCAAAGGGATATTTGGAAGCCCATAGAGGGCTATGGTGAAAAAGGAAATATCTTCCGTTCAAAACTGGAAAGAAGCTTTCTGAGAAACTGCTCTGTGTTCTGTTAATTCATCTCACAGAGTTACATCTTTCCCTTCAAGAAGCCTTTCGCTAAGGCTGTTCTTGTGGAATTGGCAAAGGGATATTTGGAAGCCCATAGAGGGCTATGGTGAAAAAGGAAATATCTTCCGTTCAAAACTGGAAAGAAGCTTTCTGAGAAACTGCTCTGTGTTCTGTTAATTCATCTCACAGAGTTACATCTTTCCCTTCAAGAAGCCTTTCGCTAAGGCTGTTCTTGTGGAATTGGCAAAGGGATATTTGGAAGCCCATAGAGGGCTATGGTGAAAAAGGAAATATCTTCCGTTCAAAACTGGAAAGAAGCTTTCTGAGAAACTGCTCTGTGTTCTGTTAATTCATCTCACAGAGTTACATCTTTCCCTTCAAGAAGCCTTTCGCTAAGGCTGTTCTTGTGGAATTGGCAAAGGGATATTTGGAAGCCCATAGAGGGCTATGGTGAAAAAGGAAATATCTTCCGTTCAAAACTGGAAAGAAGCTTTCTGAGAAACTGCTCTGTGTTCTGTTAATTCATCTCACAGAGTTACATCTTTCCCTTCAAGAAGCCTTTCGCTAAGGCTGTTCTTGTGGAATTGGCAAAGGGATATTTGGAAGCCCATAGAGGGCTATGGTGAAAAAGGAAATATCTTCCGTTCAAAACTGGAAAGAAGCTTTCTGAGAAACTGCTCTGTGTTCTGTTAATTCATCTCACAGAGTTACATCTTTCCCTTCAAGAAGCCTTTCGCTAAGGCTGTTCTTGTGGAATTGGCAAAGGGATATTTGGAAGCCCATAGAGGGCTATGGTGAAAAAGGAAATATCTTCCGTTCAAAACTGGAAAGAAGCTTTCTGAGAAACTGCTCTGTGTTCTGTTAATTCATCTCACAGAGTTACATCTTTCCCTTCAAGAAGCCTTTCGCTAAGGCTGTTCTTGTGGAATTGGCAAAGGGATATTTGGAAGCCCATAGAGGGCTATGGTGAAAAAGTAAATATCTTCCGTTCAAAACTGGAAAGAAGCTTTCTGAGAAACTGCTCTGTGTTCTGTTAATTCATCTCACAGAGTTACATCTTTCCCTTCAAGAAGCCTTTCGCTAAGGCTGTTCTTGTGGAATTGGCAAAGGGATATTTGGAAGCCCATAGAGGGCTATGGTGAAAAAGGAAATATCTTCCGTTCAAAACTGGAAAGAAGCTTTCTGAGAAACTGCTCTGTGTTCTGTTAATTCATCTCACAGAGTTACATCTTTCCCTTCAAGAAGCCTTTCGCTAAGGCTGTTCTTGTGGAATTGGCAAAGGGATATTTGGAAGCCCATAGAGGGCTATGGTGAAAAAGGAAATATCTTCCGTTCAAAACTGGAAAGAAGCTTTCTGAGAAACTGCTCTGTGTTCTGTTAATTCATCTCACAGAGTTACATCTTTCCCTTCAAGAAGCCTTTCGCTAAGGCTGTTCTTGTGGAATTGGCAAAGGGATATTTGGAAGCCCATAGAGGGCTATGGTGAAAAAGGAAATATCTTCCGTTCAAAACTGGAAAGAAGCTTTCTGAGAAACTGCTCTGTGTTCTGTTAATTCATCTCACAGAGTTACATCTTTCCCTTCAAGAAGCCTTTCGCTAAGGCTGTTCTTGTGGAAATGGCAAAGGGATATTTGGAAGCCCATAGAGGGCTATGGTGAAAAAGGAAATATCTTCCGTTCAAAACTGGAAAGAAGCTTTCTGAGAAACTGCTCTGTGTTCTGTTAATTCATCTCACAGAGTTACATCTTTCCCTTCAAGAAGCCTTTCGCTAAGGCTGTTCTTGTGGAATTGGCAAAGGGATATTTGGAAGCCCATAGAGGGCTATGGTGAAAAAGGAAATATCTTCCGTTCAAAACTGGAAAGAAGCTTTCTGAGAAACTGCTCTGTGTTCTGTTAATTCATCTCACAGAGTTACATCTTTCCCTTCAAGAAGCCTTTCGCTAAGGCTGTTCTTGTGGAATTGGCAAAGGGATATTTGGAAGCCCATAGAGGGCTATGGTGAAAAAGGAAATATCGTCCGTTCAAAACTGGAAAGAAGCTTTCTGAGAAACTGCTCTGTGTTCTGTTAATTCATCTCACAGAGTTACATCTTTCCCTTCAAGAAGCCTTTCGCTAAGGCTGTTCTTGTGGAATTGGCAAAGGGATATTTGGAAGCCCATAGAGGGCTATGGTGAAAAAGGAAATATCTTCCGTTCAAAACTGGAAAGAAGCTTTCTGAGAAACTGCTCTGTGTTCTGTTAATTCATCTCACAGAGTTACATCTTTCCCTTCAAGAAGCCTTTCGCTAAGGCTGTTCTTGTGGAATTGGCAAAGGGATATTTGGAAGCCCATAGAGGGCTATGGTGAAAAAGGAAATATCTTCCGTTCAAAACTGGAAAGAAGCTTTCTGAGAAACTGCTCTGTGTTCTGTTAATTCATCTCACAGAGTTACATCTTTCCCTTCAAGAAGCCTTTCGCTAAGGCTGTTCTTGTGGAATTGGCAAAGGGATATTTGGAAGCCCATAGAGGGCTATGGTGAAAAAGGAAATATCTTCCGTTCAAAACTGGAAAGAAGCTTTCTGAGAAACTGCTCTGTGTTCTGTTAATTCATCTCACAGAGTTACATCTTTCCCTTCAAGAAGCCTTTCGCTAAGGCTGTTCTTGTGGAATTGGCAAAGGGATATTTGGAAGCCCATAGAGGGCTATGGTGAAAAAGGAAATATCTTCCGTTC
Source organism: Chlorocebus sabaeus (assembly GCF_047675955.1). Lineage (NCBI taxonomy): Eukaryota > Metazoa > Chordata > Mammalia > Primates > Cercopithecidae > Chlorocebus > Chlorocebus sabaeus. The sequence goes on from NW_027327150.1 coordinate 10,555, forward strand.
AAAACTGGAAAGAAGCTTTCTGAGAAACTGCTCTGTGTTCTGTTAATTCATCTCACAGAGTTACATCTTTCCCTTCAAGAAGCCTTTCGCTAAGGCTGTTCTTGTGGAGTTGGCAAAGGGATATTTGGAAGCCCATAGAGGGCTATGGTGAAAAAGGAAATATCTTCCGTTCAAAACTGGAAAGAAGCTTTCTGAGAAACTGCTCTGTGTTCTGTTAATTCATCTCACAGAGTTACATCTTTCCCTTCAAGAAGCCTTTCGCTAAGGCTGTTCTTGTGGAATTGGCAAAGGGATATTTGGAAGCCCATAGAGGGCTATGGTGAAAAAGGAAATATCTTCCGTTCAAAACTGGAAAGAAGCTTTCTGAGAAACTGCTCTGTGTTCTGTTAATTCATCTCACAGAGTTACATCTTTCCCTTCAAGAAGCCTTTCGCTAAGGCTGTTCTTGTGGAGTTGGCAAAGGGATATTTGGAAGCCCATAGAGGGCTATGGTGAAAAAGGAAATATCTTCCGTTCAAAACTGGAAAGAAGCTTTCTGAGAAACTGCTCTGTGTTCTGTTAATTCATCTCACAGAGTTACATCTTTCCCTTCAAGAAGCCTTTCGCTAAGGCTGTTCTTGTGGAATTGGCAAAGGGATATTTGGAAGCCCATAGAGGGCTATGGTGAAAAAGGAAATATCTTCCGTTCAAAACTGGAAAGAAGCTTTCTGAGAAACTGCTCTGTGTTCTGTTAATTCATCTCACAGAGTTACATCTTTCCCTTCAAGAAGCCTTTCGCTAAGGCTGTTCTTGTGGAATTGGCAAAGGGATATTTGGAAGCCCATAGAGGGCTATGGTGAAAAAGGAAATATCTTCCGTTCAAAACTGGAAAGAAGCTTTCTGAGAAACTGCTCTGTGTTCTGTTAATTCATCTCACAGAGTTACATCTTTCCCTTCAAGAAGCCTTTCGCTAAGGCTGTTCTTGTGGAGTTGGCAAAGGGATATTTGGAAGCCCATAGAGGGCTATGGTGAAAAAGGAAATATCTTCCGTTCAAAACTGGAAAGAAGCTTTCTGAGAAACTGCTCTGTGTTCTGTTAATTCATCTCACAGAGTTACATCTTTCCCTTCAAGAAGCCTTTCGCTAAGGCTGTTCTTGTGGAATTGGCAAAGGGATATTTGGAAGCCCATAGAGGGCTATGGTGAAAAAGGAAATATCTTCCGTTCAAAACTGGAAAGAAGCTTTCTGAGAAACTGCTCTGTGTTCTGTTAATTCATCTCACAGAGTTACATCTTTCCCTTCAAGAAGCCTTTCGCTAAGGCTGTTCTTGTGGAATTGGCAAAGGGATATTTGGAAGCCCATAGAGGGCTATGGTGAAAAAGGAAATATCTTCCGTTCAAAACTGGAAAGAAGCTTTCTGAGAAACTGCTCTGTGTTCTGTTAATTCATCTCACAGAGATACATCTTTCCCTTCAAGAAGCCTTTCGCTAAGGCTGTTCTTGTGGAATTGGCAAATGATATTTGGGAGCCCATAGAGGGCTACGGTGAAAAAGGAAATATCTTCCGTTCAAAACTGGAAAGAAGCTTTCTGAGAAACTGCTCTGTGTTCTGTTAATTCATCTCACAGAGTTACATCTTTCCCTTCAAGAAGCCTTTCGCTAAGGCTGTTCTTGTGGAATTGGCAAAGGGATATTTGGAAGCCCATAGAGGGCTACGGTGAAAAAGGAAATATCTTCCGTTCAAAACTGGAAAGAAGCTTTCAGAGAAACTGCTCTGTGTTCTGTTAATTCATCTCACAGAGTTACATCTTTCCCTTCAAGAACCTTTCGCTAAGGCTGTTCTTGTGGAGTTGGCAAAGGGATATTTGGAAGCCCATAGAGGGCTATGGTGAAAAAGGAAATATCTTCCGTTCAAAACTGGAAAGAAGCTTTCTGAGAAACTGCTCTGTGTTCTGTTAATTCATCTCACAGAGTTACATCTTTCCCTTCAAGAAGCCTTTCGCTAAGGCTGTTCTTGTGGAATTGGCAAAGGGATATTTGGAAGCCCATAGAGGGCTATGGTGAAAAAGGAAATATCTTCCGTTCAAAACTGGAAAGAAGCTTTCTGAGAAACTGCTCTGTGTTCTGTTAATTCATCTCACAGAGTTACATCTTTCCCTTCAAGAAGCCTTTCGCTAAGGCTGTTCTTGTGGAATTGGCAAAGGGATATTTGGAAGCCCATAGAGGGCTATGGTGAAAAAGGAAATATCTTCCGTTCAAAACTGGAAAGAAGCTTTCTGAGAAACTGCTCTGTGTTCTGTTAATTCATCTCACAGAGTTACATCTTTCCCTTCAAGAAGCCTTTCGCTAAGGCTGTTCTTGTGGAGTTGGCAAAGGGATATTTGGAAGCCCATAGAGGGCTATGGTGAAAAAGGAAATATCTTCCGTTCAAAACTGGAAAGAAGCTTTCTGAGAAACTGCTCTGTGTTCTGTTAATTCATCTCACAGAGTTACATCTTTCCCTTCAAGAAGCCTTTCGCTAAGGCTGTTCTTGTGGAATTGGCAAAGGGATATTTGGAAGCCCATAGAGGGCTATGGTGAAAAAGGAAATATCTTCCGTTCAAAACTGGAAAGAAGCTTTCTGAGAAACTGCTCTGTGTTCTGTTAATTCATCTCACAGAGTTACATCTTTCCCTTCAAGAAGCCTTTCGCTAAGGCTGTTCTTGTGGAATTGGCAAAGGGATATTTGGAAGCCCATAGAGGGCTATGGTGAAAAACGAAATATCTTCCGTTCAAAACTGGAAAGAAGCTTTCAGAGAAACTGCTCTGTGTTCTGTTAATTCATCTCACAGAGTTACATCTTTCCCTTCAAGAAGCCTTTCGCTAAGGCTGTTCTTGTGGAATTGGCAAAGGGATATTTGGAAGCCCATAGAGGGCTATGGTGAAAAAGGAAATATCTTCCGTTCAAAACTGGAAAGAAGCTTTCTGAGAAACTGCTCTGTGTTCTGTTAATTCATCTCACAGAGTTACATCTTTCCCTTCAAGAAGCCTTTCGCTAAGGCTGTTCTTGTGGAATTGGCAAAGGGATATTTGGAAGCCCATAGAGGGCTATGGTGAAAAAGGAAATATCTTCCGTTCAAAACTGGAAAGAAGCTTTCTGAGAAACTGCTCTGTGTTCTGTTAATTCATCTCACAGAGTTACATCTTTCCCTTCAAGAAGCCTTTCGCTAAGGCTGTTCTTGTGGAATTGGCAAAGGGATATTTGGAAGCCCATAGAGGGCTATGGTGAAAAAGGAAATATCTTCCGTTCAAAACTGGAAAGAAGCTTTCTGAGAAACTGCTCTGTGTTCTGTTAATTCATCTCACAGAGTTACATCTTTCCCTTCAAGAAGCCTTTCGCTAAGGCTGTTCTTGTGGAGTTGGCAAAGGGATATTTGGAAGCCCATAGAGGGCTATGGTGAAAAAGGAAATATCTTCCGTTCAAAACTGGAAAGAAGCTTTCTGAGAAACTGCTCTGTGTTCTGTTAATTCATCTCACAGAGTTACATCTTTCCCTTCAAGAAGCCTTTCGCTAAGGCTGTTCTTGTGGAATTGGCAAAGGGATATTTGGAAGCCCATAGAGGGCTATGGTGAAAAAGGAAATATCTTCCGTTCAAAACTGGAAAGAAGCTTTCTGAGAAACTGCTCTGTGTTCTGTTAATTCATCTCACAGAGTTACATCTTTCCCTTCAAGAAGCCTTTCGCTAAGGCTGTTCTTGTGGAATTGGCAAAGGGATATTTGGAAGCCCATAGAGGGCTATGGTGAAAAAGGAAATATCTTCCGTTCAAAACTGGAAAGAAGCTTTCTGAGAAACTGCTCTGTGTTCTGTTAATTCATCTCACAGAGTTACATCTTTCCCTTCAAGAAGCCTTTCGCTAAGGCTGTTCTTGTGGAGTTGGCAAAGGGATATTTGGAAGCCCATAGAGGGCTATGGTGAAAAAGGAAATATCTTCCGTTCAAAACTGGAAAGAAGCTTTCTGAGAAACTGCTCTGTGTTCTGTTAATTCATCTCACAGAGTTACATCTTTCCCTTCAAGAAGCCTTTCGCTAAGGCTGTTCTTGTGGAATTGGCAAAGGGATATTTGGAAGCCCATAGAGGGCTATGGTGAAAAAGGAAATATCTTCCGTTCAAAACTGGAAAGAAGCTTTCTGAGAAACTGCTCTGTGTTCTGTTAATTCATCTCACAGAGTTACATCTTTCCCTTCAAGAAGTCTTTCGCTAAGGCTGTTCTTGTGGAATTGGCAAAGGGATATTTGGAAGCCCATAGAGGGCTATGGTGAAAAAGGAAATATCTTCCGTTCAAAACTGGAAAGAAGCTTTCTGAGAAACTGCTCTGTGTTCTGTTAATTCATCTCACAGAGTTACATCTTTCCCTTCAAGAAGCCTTTCGCTAAGGCTGTTCTTGTGGAATTGGCAAAGGGATATTTGGAAGCCCATAGAGGGCTATGGTGAAAAAGGAAATATCTTCCGTTCAAAACTGGAAAGAAGCTTTCTGAGAAACTGCTCTGTGTTCTGTTAATTCATCTCACAGAGTTACATCTTTCCCTTCAAGAAGCCTTTCGCTAAGGCTGTTCTTGTGGAGTTGGCAAAGGGATATTTGGAAGCCCATAGAGGGCTATGGTGAAAAAGGAAATATCTTCCGTTCAAAACTGGAAAGAAGCTTTCTGAGAAACTGCTCTGTGTTCTGTTAATTCATCTCACAGAGTTACATCTTTCCCTTCAAGAAGCCTTTCGCTAAGGCTGTTCTTGTGGAATTGGCAAAGGGATATTTGGAAGCCCATAGAGGGCTATGGTGAAAAAGGAAATATCTTCCGTTCAAAACTGGAAAGAAGCTTTCTGAGAAACTGCTCTGTGTTCTGTTAATTCATCTCACAGAGTTACATCTTTCCCTTCAAGAAGCCTTTCGCTAAGGCTGTTCTTGTGGAATTGGCAAAGGGATATTTGGAAGCCCATAGAGGGCTATGGTGAAAAAGGAAATATCTTCCGTTCAAAACTGGAAAGAAGCTTTCTGAGAAACTGCTCTGTGTTCTGTTAATTCATCTCACAGAGTTACATCTTTCCCTTCAAGAAGCCTTTCGCTAAGGCTGTTCTTGTGGAGTTGGCAAAGGGATATTTGGAAGCCCATAGAGGGCTATGGTGAAAAAGGAAATATCTTCCGTTCAAAACTGGAAAGAAGCTTTCTGAGAAACTGCTCTGTGTTCTGTTAATTCATCTCACAGAGTTACATCTTTCCCTTCAAGAAGCCTTTCGCTAAGGCTGTTCTTGTGGAATTGGCAAAGGGATATTTGGAAGCCCATAGAGGGCTACGGTGAAAAAGGAAATATCTTCCGTTCAAAACTGGAAAGAAGCTTTCTGAGAAACTGCTCTGTATTCTGTTAATTCATCTCACAGAGTTACATCTTTCCCTTCAAGAAGCCTTTCGCTAAGGCTGTTCTTGTGGAATTGGCAAAGGGATATTTGGAAGCCCATAGAGGGCTATGGTGAAAAAGGAAATATCTTCCGTTCAAAACTGGAAAGAAGCTTTCTGAGAAACTGCTCTGTGTTCTGTTAATTCATCTCACAGAGTTACATCTTTCCCTTCAAGAAGCCTTTCGCTAAGGCTGTTCTTGTGGAATTGGCAAAGGGATATTTGGAAGCCCATAGAGGGCTATTGTGAAAAAGGAAATATCTTCCGTTCAAAACTGGAAAGAAGCTTTCTGAGAAACTGCTCTGTGTTCTGTTAATTCATCTCACAGAGTTACATCTTTCCCTTCAAGAAGCCTTTCGCTAAGGCTGTTCTTGTGGAATTGGCAAAGGGATATTTGGAAGCCCATAGAGGGCTACGGTGAAAAAGGAAATATCTTCCGTTCAAAACTGGAAAGAAGCTTTCTGAGAAACTGCTCTGTGTTCTGTTAATTCATCTCACAGAGTTACATCTTTCCCTTCAAGAAGCCTTTCGCTAAGGCTGTTCTTGTGGAATTGGCAAAGGGATATTTGGAAGCCCATAGATGGCTACGGTGAAAAAGGAAATATCTTCCGTTCAAAACTGGAAAGAAGCTTTCTGAGAAACTGCTCTGTGTTCTGTTAATTCATCTCACAGAGTTACATCTTTCCCTTCAAGAAGCCTTTCGCTAAGGCTGTTCTTGTGGAATTGGCAAAGGGATATTTGGAAGCCCATAGAGGGCTATGGTGAAAAAGGAAATATCTTCCGTTCAAAACTGGAAAGAAGCTTTCTGAGAAACTGCTCTGTGTTCTGTTAATTCATCTCACAGAGTTACATCTTTCCCTTCAAGAAGCCTTTCGCTAAGGCTGTTCTTGTGGAATTGGCAAAGGGATATTTGGAAGCCCATAGAGGGCTATGGTGAAAAAGGAAATATCTTCCGTTCAAAACTGGAAAGAAGCTTTCTGAGAAACTGCTCTGTGTTCTGTTAATTCATCTCACAGAGTTACATCTTTCCCTTCAAGAAGCCTTTCGCTAAGGCTGTTCTTGTGGAATTGGCAAAGGGATATTTGGAAGCCCATAGAGGGCTATTGTGAAAAAGGAAATATCTTCCGTTCAAAACTGGAAAGAAGCTTTCTGAGAAACTGCTCTGTGTTCTGTTAATTCATCTCACAGAGTTACATCTTTCCCTTCAAGAAGCCTTTCGCTAAGGCTGTTCTTGTGGAATTGGCAAAGGGATATTTGGAAGCCCATAGAGGGCTACGGTGAAAAAGGAAATATCTTCCGTTCAAAACTGGAAAGAAGCTTTCTGAGAAACTGCTCTGTGTTCTGTTAATTCATCTCACAGAGTTACATCTTTCCCTTCAAGAAGCCTTTCGCTAAGGCTGTTCTTGTGGAATTGGCAAAGGGATATTTGGAAGCCCATAGATGGCTACGGTGAAAAAGGAAATATCTTCCGTTCAAAACTGGAAAGAAGCTTTCTGAGAAACTGCTCTGTGTTCTGTTAATTCATCTCACAGAGTTACATCTTTCCCTTCAAGAAGCCTTTCGCTAAGGCTGTTCTTGTGGAATTGGCAAAGGGATATTTGGAAGCCCATAGAGGGCTATGGTGAAAAAGGAAATATCTTCCGTTCAAAACTGGAAAGAAGCTTTCTGAGAAACTGCTCTGTGTTCTGTTAATTCATCTCACAGAGTTACATCTTTCCCTTCAAGAAGCCTTTCGCTAAGGCTGTTCTTGTGGAATTGGCAAAGGGATATTTGGAAGCCCATAGAGGGCTATGGTGAAAAAGGAAATATCTTCCGTTCAAAACTGGAAAGAAGCTTTCTGAGAAACTGCTCTGTGTTCTGTTAATTCATCTCACAGAGTTACATCTTTCCCTTCAAGAAGCCTTTCGCTAAGGCTGTTCTTGTGGAATTGGCAAAGGGATATTTGGAAGCCCATAGAGGGCTATGGTGAAAAAGGAAATATCTTCCGTTCAAAACTGGAAAGAAGCTTTCTGAGAAACTGCTCTGTGTTCTGTTAATTCATCTCACAGAGTTACATCTTTCCCTTCAAGAAGCCTTTCGCTAAGGCTGTTCTTGTGGAGTTGGCAAAGGGATATTTGGAAGCCCATAGAGGGCTATGGTGAAAAAGGAAATATCTTCCGTTCAAAACTGGAAAGAAGCTTTCTGAGAAACTGCTCTGTGTTCTGTTAATTCATCTCACAGAGTTACATCTTTCCCTTCAAGAAGCCTTTCGCTAAGGCTGTTCTTGTGGAATTGGCAAAGGGATATTTGGAAGCCCATAGAGGGCTATGGTGAAAAAGGAAATATCTTCCGTTCAAAACTGGAAAGAAGCTTTCTGAGAAACTGCTCTGTGTTCTGTTAATTCATCTCACAGAGTTACATCTTTCCCTTCAAGAAGCCTTTCGCTAAGGCTGTTCTTGTGGAATTGGCAAAGGGATATTTGGAAGCCCATAGAGGGCTATGGTGAAAAAGGAAATATCTTCCGTTCAAAACTGGAAAGAAGCTTTCTGAGAAACTGCTCTGTGTTCTGTTAATTCATCTCACAGAGTTACATCTTTCCCTTCAAGAAGGCTTTCGCTAAGGCTGTTCTTGTGGAGTTGGCAAAGGGATATTTGGAAGCCCATAGAGGGCTATGGTGAAAAAGGAAATATCTTCCGTTCAAAACTGGAAAGAAGCTTTCTGAGAAACTGCTCTGTGTTCTGTTAATTCATCTCACAGAGTTACATCTTTCCCTTCAAGAAGCCTTTCGCTAAGGCTGTTCTTGTGGAATTGGCAAAGGGATATTTGGAAGCCCATAGAGGGCTATGGTGAAAAAGGAAATATCGTCCGTTCAAAACTGGAAAGAAGCTTTCTGAGAAACTGCTCTGTGTTCTGTTAATTCATCTCACAGAGTTACATCTTTCCCTTCAAGAAGCCTTTCGCTAAGGCTGTTCTTGTGGAATTGGCAAAGGGATATTTGGAAGCCCATAGAGGGCTATGGTGAAAAAGGAAATATCTTCCGTTCAAAACTGGAAAGAAGCTTTCTGAGAAACTGCTCTGTGTTCTGTTAATTCATCTCACAGAGTTACATCTTTCCCTTCAAGAAGCCTTTCGCTAAGGCTGTTCTTGTGGAATTGGCAAAGGGATATTTGGAAGCCCATAGAGGGCTATGGTGAAAAAGGAAATATCTTCCGTTCAAAACTGGAAAGAAGCTTTCTGAGAAACTGCTCTGTGTTCTGTTAATTCATCTCACAGAGTTACATCTTTCCCTTCAAGAAGCCTTTCGCTAAGGCTGTTCTTGTGGAATTGGCAAAGGGATATTTGGAAGCCCATAGAGGGCTATGGTGAAAAAGGAAATATCTTCCGTTCAAAACTGGAAAGAAGCTTTCTGAGAAACTGCTCTGTGTTCTGTTAATTCATCTCACAGAGTTACATCTTTCCCTTCAAGAAGCCTTTCGCTAAGGCTGTTCTTGTGGAATTGGCAAAGGGATATTTGGAAGCCCATAGAGGGCTATGGTGAAAAAGGAAATATCTTCCGTTCAAAACTGGAAAGAAGCTTTCTGAGAAACTGCTCTGTGTTCTGTTAATTCATCTCACAGAGTTACATCTTTCCCTTCAAGAAGCCTTTCGCTAAGGCTGTTCTTGTGGAATTGGCAAAGGGATATTTGGAAGCCCATAGAGGGCTACGTGAAAAAGGAAATATCTTCCGTTCAAAACTGGAAAGAAGCTTTCTGAGAAACTGCTCTGTGTTCTGTTAATTCATCTCACAGAGTTACATCTTTCCCTTCAAGAAGCCTTTCGCTAAGGCTGTTCTTGTGGAATTGGCAAAGGGATATTTGGAAGCCCATAGAGGGCTACGGTGAAAAAGGAAATATCTTCCGTTCAAAACTGGAAAGAAGCTTT
>NW_027327151.1:0-19816 GCF_047675955.1 Chlorocebus sabaeus
CTCAATGTGCAGGGACTGGAGAGGCAATAGGTGGGTAGAGAATGGGTGGGAATAGTCGCAGACTAGACTAGTGGTGCAAAAATAATAGTATTATGGGTAGAAAGGGAAATTTTCCCTGAACAAGAAAAACAATAATAATAATAATCACAAAACACTCAAAGTGCTCCAGACACCATGAATGAGAAAGAAATGAACCCAGGTAGGACTTGCCAGACTGGGAAGGGAAGGAAGTTACCCAATGCAGCTGTAGAGAACCACAGCTGTGACAGACAACAGAGTCAGGGACTCTGGATCTGAGCACCCTTGCTGTCTGCAGAGGCTCCCTTTATCCGAAAACCATGCTGTTGCAGCCACGACTAAACCAACGGGATTTCTTGGTAGACACTCCATAACACATATTTAAGAGTGAATGTGTGTGGATGTAACTTTCTGTTAACAAGTTCATTCTCCAGGACATTTTAAAAGATCTAAAAGAACTCTAAACACCAAATGCTGAAAGCTTTCTTGAATTCTGAAGGGTATGCACCATAAATCTAGTAAAATGTAGTCAAAAAAACTTACAACACTGTGAATGTCTACAGGTAAATGATAATAATACTGCTGCTTGCCTTTATTTAGTTTACAAAGAGCTATTTTCTGCATTCTCTCCTCTGTTCCTCAAAATTGCTCAATTATCAGGTGGACAAATCAGGCCATTTTTAACTTGATTTTGATTAACATTTTAGTAATGTAACTAAACGCGCACACAAGCAAGCAAGCAAGCGCGCACACACACACACACTCATTTTCTCCTTACCTTTTGCAGGAAAAAACAGAATTCTTATTATGAATTGGCTTTCTGGGAATTGAGCAGGGAAGAGCTGCTGAGAGAGGCAGACACTGGTGGCCCCGGGCCTGGTTAATATCCCTCTGTCTGGGAAAAGGTTGGATTCTCCTTTTGGATTTCAGACAATAGAGATCTCTAAGACTGTGTGGCTGCTGTGAACAGTAAATTTCCCAAGGTGGGGGCCACCTCTCTGGCCAGCCAGGTGACCTTCCCTAGGTGAGCTTAACCCTATTCTCTCCTTTAATGCCTAGGTAGAGGAAACATTAATTCTGCATTTCAATGTAATGGAATGAAAAACATTCCGGACTGGAAGATTTTGGCTTCTCACCCACCGGCTGGGTGATTTTAGGCCACTCGCTTTATCTTAGGTGTGTTTTCTCATGTATAGGATGAAACATTTTACAAATATGAATATGAAAATATGAGTGTTGATAATATGAATTTGAAAGTACCAATATTGTTATAAAAACATCAGCAAAAATCTTAAAATAGTAAAAACTTCAAATAGAGTCACTTGGAAGGCTTGCTAAAATACAGATTTCTGGGTATCACCCCAAAGTCTTCCATTCAGGAGGTCTTGGTGCAGCAGAGAATTTACATTTCTAGCAAGCTTCCAGATATTGCTGATGTTACTGGTCCAGGGACCCCATTTTGGTTTACTTTTTTGTTTTGTTTTATCTTAGCGTCAAGGAGTACATGTGCAGGTTTGTTACATGTGTGTACTTCATGATGCTGAGGTTTGGTCTTCTAACGATCCTTTTGGTCTTCTAATGATCCTGTCATATAAGTAGTGAACATAGTACCCAATAGGTTGTTTTCTGACCCTTGACCCACTGGCACCCTCCCCACTTTTGGAATCTCCAGTGTTTGTTTGTTTGTTTGTTTTTGAGATGGAGTCTCACTCTGTCGCCCAGTCTGGAGTGCAGTGTCATGATCTTGGCTCACTACAACTTCCGCCTTCTGGGTTCAAGCAATTCTCCTGTCTCAGCCTCCCGAGTAGCTGGAACTACAGATGCGTAGAGATGGGGTTTCACTATGTTGGTCACCCTGGTCTCAAATGCCTGACTCTAAGTGATCCGCCTGCCTTGGCCTCCCAAAGTGCTGGGATTACAGGTGTGAGCCACTGCGCCTGGCCCCCCCAGTGTTGATTTTTCCCGTGTTTGTGTCCATGTGTACCCAATGATAAGCTCCCATTTACTAGTGAGAACGTTTGGTATTTGGTTTTCTGTTTCTGAGTTAATTCACTTAGGATAATGGCCTCCAGCTGCATCCATGTTGCTACAAAGGACAAGATCTCATTTTTTATGGCTGCATAGTAGTCCATGGTGTATATGTACCACATTTTCTTCATCCAATCGACCATTGATGGGCACCTGGGTTGATTCCATGTCTTTGCTAATGTGAATAGTGCTGTAACAAACATATGAGTCCAGGTGTCTTTTGGTGGAACGATTTATTTTCATTTTGATCAAATGGTAGCTCTATTTTTAGTTCTCTGAGGAATCTTCAAACTGCTTTCCACAGGGGCTGGACTCATTTGCCTTCCCACTAACAGTGTATAAATATGCACAGACTACACTGAAAACCACTGGAAGAAGCAGCTAAGACAGTCCTGTATTCAACGAATTTGTAAAATGGGATTGATAAATTGTCTTGAGTTGTGAAGAAAAGAGTACACATTGTTGCTACGTACTCCTGTAACCAGCCAGCAGGTTCTCCTTGCCCACTGCCCAGACAGAGTCTATTTATCCAGACAGGAATTGCAATAGAGAAAGAGTCAAATTCATGCAGAGCTGGCTGTAGAGGAGACCAGAGTTTTGTGATTACTCAAATCACTCTGAATTTGTTTGGCTGCATGTTTAGTGGCATGACTCCTAAACCACAATTTCTAATCGTGTGGCTAATTTGTTAATCCTACATAGTGAGTTTGGCCCCCAGTCAAGAAGGGGGCTGGTTTTGGGAATGGGCTGTTATGATCTTTGCTTCACAGTTAAACTAAAAACTAAGTTTCTCCCATAAAATACCTAGGAATCCAACTTAAAAAGGTTGTGAAGACCTCTTCAAGCAGAACTATAAACCACTCTTCAAAGAAATAAAGGAGGACACAAACAAATGGGAAAATATTCCATGCTCATGGATAGGAAGAATCAATATCATGAAAATGGCCATACTACCCAAGATAATTTATAGATTCAATGCTATCCCCATCAAGTTACCAATGACTTTCTTCACAGAATTGGAAAAAACTACTTTAAAGTTCATACGGAACCAAAAAAGAGCCCGCATTGCCAAGACAAACAAAGCAAAAAGAACAAAGCTGGAGGCATCATGCTACCTGACTTCAAACTATACCACAAGGCTACAGTAACCAAAACAGCATGGTACTGGTACCAAAACAGAGATATAGACCAGTGGAACAGAACAGATGCCTCAGAAATAACACCACACATCTACAATCATCTGATCTTTGACAAACCTTACAAAAACGAGAAATGGGGAAAGGATTCCCTGTTTAATAAATGGTGCTGGGAAAACTGGCTAGCCATATGTAGAAAGCTGAAACTGGATCCCTTCTTTACACCTTATACAAAAATTAATTTAAGATGGATTAGAGACTTAAATGTTAGACCTAATACCATAAAAACCCTAGAAGAAAACCTAGGTAATACCATTCAGTACATAGGCATGGGCAAGGACTTCATGTCTAAAACACCAAAAGCAACAGCAACAAAAGCCAAAATTGACAAATGGGATCTAATTAAACTAAAGAGTTTCTGCACAGCAAAAGAAACTACCATCAGAGTGAACAGGCAACCTACAGAATGGGAGAAAATTTTTGCAATCTACTCATCTGACAAAGGGCTAATATCCAGAACCTACAAAGAACTCAAACAAATTTACAAGAAAAAAACAAACAACCCCATCAAAAAGTGGGCAAAGGATATGAACAGACATTTCTCAAAAGAAGACATTCATACAGCCAACATACACATGAAAAAAATGCTCATCATCACTGGCCATCAGAGAAATGCAAATCAAAACCACAATGAGATACCATCTCACACCAGTTAGAATGGCAATCATTAAAAAATCAGGAAACAACAGGTGCTGGAGAGGATGTAGAGAAATAGGAACACTTTTACACTGTTGGTGGGATTGTAAACTAGCTCAACCATTATGGAAAACAGTATGGCGATTCCTCAAGGATCTAGAACTAGAAATACCATTTGACCCAGTCATCCCATTACTGGGTATACACCCAAAGGATTATAAATCATGCTGCTATAAAGACACATGCACACGTATGTCTATTGCGGCACTATTCACAATAGCAAAGACTTGGAATCAACCCTAATGTCCATCAGTAACAGACTGGATTAAGAAAATGTGGCACATATACACCATGGAATACTGTGCAACCATAAAAAAGGATGAGTTCATGTCCTTTGTAGGGACGTGGATGCAGCTGGAAACCATCATTCTCAGCAAACTATCGCAAGAACAGAAAACGAAACACCTCATGTTCTCACTCATAGGTGGGAACTGAACAATGAGATCACTTGGACACAGGAAGGGGAACATCACACACTGGGGCCTATGGTGGGGAAAGGGGAGAATTAATGGTTGTGTTAAAATGTTCGATAAGTTTACATGATCATTGTATGTGGCAAGTTTTTATTTGCTAAATTACTGTGCTAGCTTTATTGTTTCTGTTGAAATTTGGCTGGGTTCATGTTGATATCATTTATAGGTTTCATCATTCACGGAACTTTTCAATGAAATGCTTCAAAGAGATTTTGGTGTCCGTATATACAAATCATTACTGTCTCTTCCTGAGAAAGAGGGAAAAAAAGAAAAGGATAAGAAAAGCAAAAAGATGAGAGAAAATATTAAAAAAAGAAGAAAGATGATGAAACTGATGAGCCGAAACCCAAAAGGAGAAAATCAGGTGATGATAAGGATAAAAAAGAAGATAGAGATGAAAGGAAGGTCTGTAATAACAACCCGGTTTAGAAGCTTTCAGTTAACTCTTCTAGGTTATAAAGGTTGATGTTGATTTCCATCAGAATATTAGATGTAAAAGTCAAACTGAAAGATTTTACTATATTAGAAAATTAAGTCTTTGAGATCATCATGGCTAACATGGTGAAACCTCATCTCTACTAAAGATGCAAAAAATTAGTCAGATGTGATGGCACATGCCTATAGTCCTAGCTGTTGGGGAGGTACAGGCAGGAGAATCGCTTCAACCCGGGAGGTGGAGGTTGCAGTGAGCCAAGATTGCACCACTGTACTCCAGCCTGGGGTACATAGCGAGACTCTGTCTCAAAAAAAAGAAAAAAAAAGAAAAAGAAAAGAAAAGAAAAGAAATTCAGGTCTTCAAATTAAGCCAATATGAGCATCTACAGCTAGTTTTCTAATACTTTATTTTAAAAATTTTTTTTTCCTTTTTTTGAGACAGAGTTTTTCTCCATTGACCAGGCTTGCTGAAGTGCAGTGGTGTAATCTTGGTTCACTGAAACCTCTCCCTCCCGGTTTCAAATGATTCTCCTGCCTCAGCCTCCCAAGTAGCTGGGACTACAGGCACGCACCACCTTGCCCAGCTAATTTTTTTTTTTAAGGAGAAGCAGGTATTCACCATGTTGGCCACGCTGGTCTCAAACTCCTGACCTCAAGTCATCTGCCTGCCTCAGCCTTGCAAAGTTCTGGGATTACAGACATGAGCCACTGCACCCAGCCTGATTATTATCCGACATTTATAGTGTGGGTTCAGTGGCTGGCTCCTATAAGCCCAGCGCATTGGGAGTCTGAGGAGGACAGATTGCTTGACTCCAGTACTTCGAGACCATCCTGAACAACATGGTGAAATCCCCTCTCTACAAAAATTACAGAAATTAACTGGACATGGTGTCATGTCCCTGAGGTCCCAGCTATTTGGGAGGGTGAGGCAGGAGGATTGCCTGAAACCAGGAGTTGGAGGCTGCAGTAAGCCCAGATAGTGTCACTACACTCCAGCCTGAGCAACAGAGTGAGGCTGTGTCTCAAAACAAACAAACAAACAAATGAACAAACAAACAGACAAGCAAACAAACAAAATAGTAATTTCCATTGTAAAACTTTTAAATAACTTTAATGGATTTACTATTTTTCAGTTTTAGTAATTTAATGTTTGATGAGATTTCTTGCTTAATTTACAACCATTTTAAGCCAGGCGCAGTGGCTCACACCTGTAATCCCAGCACTTTGGGAAGCTGAGGTGGGTGGATCACTTGAACCCGGGAGACGGAGGTTGCAGTATAGGGCAATCACACCACTGCACTGCAGTCTGGGCGACAGAGCCAGACTCCATCTCAAAAAAAAATTATATATATATATAATATATATAATTATTATGATAATATTATAATAATATTATTATAACCACTGGCTGCAGTGGCTCATGCCTATAATCCTAGCCCTTCAGAAGGCACACGCCAGTGGATCGCTTGAACCCAGGAGCTGGAGACCAGCCTGGGCAATATGGCAAAACCCCATCTTCTAAAAATAAGTAAATAAACAAAGGCATTTTAATTTACAGAAAGAAGATAAAAGAAAAGATGATTCTAAGGATGAGGATGAAACTGAAGAAGACAGCAATCAAGATGAATATGACCCTATGGAAGCAGAAGAAGCTGAAGATGAAGAAGATGGTATGATTGAAATTTACTTATTATTTCTTAGAGTTAAGAATACATTTTTTGTTCGGTGACATATTGCTGAAATCTATACATTTAACATTGTTTTTTCTTTAGAATAGAAAGAGTAACATACTCTTCAGTGGGAAAATTTTTCTAATTTTTAGGTGAGAAGATTGTTTTAAGACATATTTATTACTAATTATCCCATGTCTCATATATAATTAATACTCTACTTGACAGAACAAATTTCCTTGAATATGGTGCTTAAGCTGTGCCATAAAAGGTATAATAGGACAGGCATGGTGGCTCACACCTGTAATCCTAGCACTTTGGGAGTATGAGGCAGGTGGATAATTTGAGGTCAGGAGTTCAAGTACAGCCTTGCCAACATGGTGAAACTCCATTTCTACTAAAAATACAAAAACTAGTCAGGGGGTAGTGGCACATACCCATAATCCCAGGTACTCTGGAGGCTGAGGCAGGAGAATCACTTGAGCATGGGAGGCCGACGTGATTGTGGTGAGCCAAGATTGTGCCATTGCACTCCAGTCTGGGCAACAGAGTGAGACTCTGTCTCAAAGAAAAAAAATGTATGATGGTCCCTGATGTTTTATATAATAATTTCTTATTTTTTTGTTGAGACCGAGTTCTTGCTCTATTACCCAGGCTAGAGTACTGTGGCATGCTCACAGCTCACTGCAGCCTCGATCTGCCAGGCTCAGTATGATCCTCTCACCTCAGCCCTTGGAGGAACTGGGACTACTGGTGCTTGCCACCATTCCCAGCTAATTTTTAATTTTTTTTTTTTTTCAGATGGAGTCACTCTGTTGCCCAGGCTGGAGTGCAATGGCATTATCTCGGCTCACCACAACCTCCGCCTCCCGGGTTCAAATGATTATCCTAACTCAGCCTCCTGAGTAGCTGGGATTACAGGCATGCATCACCACACCCAGCTAATTTTGTACTTTTAGTAGAGATGGGGTTTCTCCGTGTTGGTCAGGCTAGTCTTGAACTCCCCACCTCAGGTGATCCACCCACCTCGGACTCCCAAAGTGCTGGGGTTACAGGCATGAGCCACTGTGCCAGGCCTAATTTTAAAATTTGTTATAAGCATGGGGTCTCACTTTGTTGCCCAGGCTGGTCTTGAAATACTGAGTTCAAGGAATCTGCCCACATCAGCTTCCCAAAATGTAAGGATTATAGGCATGAGCTACATGCCTGTCCTGAATATATTCTTTAGAAAACTCATTTGGTGCCGGGCGTGCTGGCTCATGCCTTTAATCTCAGCACTTTGGGAGGTCAAGGCAGGCAGATCACCTGAGATCAGCGGTTCGAGACCAGCCTGGCCAACATGGCGAAACCCCATCTCTACTAAAAATACAAAAAATTAACTGGGCACGCGCCTGTAATCCCAGCTACTGGGGAGGCTGAGGCAGGAGAATGGGTTGAACTCAGGAGACAGAGGTTGCAGCGAGCCGAGATCGTGCCATTGCACTCCAGCCAGGGCGACTGAGGGAGACTCTATCTCAAAAAAAAAAAAAAAAAAAAAAAAAAGAGAGAGAAACTAATTTGTGCATTTGTTTAACAAAGATTATCATAATGCAAAGGAGTACATACAGAGTTTAAAGACAAATGGTAATAAACACCCGTATACCTTTTACCTAAGTTTTATAAGACAGACTTTTGTACCATGTGGTGACATTTAAAATACTACACAGTAGATGCTCTGACCATAGACATCAGTGATTAAATACCTATAAAGGGACTCTGAATACCTTACCTGTTCTTTTCCAGGTAGATTTGTGGCTTTTAAAAAAATCATATTTTTCTGATATAGAAAATTATAAGAGTTCTTTCAGTTTTTTTTTTTTTTTTTTTTTTCAGTTTGCGTCTCTGGCAATTATTTTTACCTACAGTATTTTTTGTTTGCCTCTACATTTTCTTCTCTCTACCATATCATTTTTTAATATTGTTTGATGAAAAAGTTAAAAAGATCAAAAAGTTGAAAGGATGGTGCAGTGAACACCTATGTATTCATCAACTTTGATTCAATAATTGTTAATATTTGTCTTGTTTTGTTTTTGTAACCCAATTTAACATATGAATTCTTCAATTTGCCTAAGAAAAAATGTGCTCTGAAATAACCACAATTCCATAATCACATCTAAGAAAATAAGGTCATAACAGCATGTATTAATACTATCTAATTTTTCCTCTTATTTGTCTTTAATATAATAACTCAGTAGCAATGACATAATATTCTTATAGCAGTATTTATCTTCTTTCCTTGCTTTGCTTAATGAAGACTTAAGCCCCTTTTACAGCCCCATTTTCTCTCCCCTGTACACCCAGTATTATTTTATTGTTGCTTTAGTTAAATCATTAAACAGTATTCCCATTATTTTGTTAGTGTTTCAGTTGTCAGCCTTATTTTCTGTTTTTCTTTTCTTTCTTTCTTTCTTTCTTTCTTTCTTTCTTTCTTTCTTTCTTTCTTTCTTTCTTTCTTTCTTTCTTTCTTTCTTTCTTCTTTTTTTTTTTTTTTTTTTTGAGACAGTCTGCTTCTGTCCCCAGACTGCAGTGCAGTGGCACGATCTTGGCTCACTGCAACCTCTGCCTCCTGGGTTCAAGCGATTTTCCTGCCTCAGCCTTGTGAGTAGCTAGGACTACAGAAGTGTGCCACCACACCCAACTAATTTTTCTATTTTGTTGTTTTGGTTTTTGGGTTGTTTGTTTGTTTGTTTGTTTTGAGATGGAGTTTCACTCTGTTGCCCAGGCTGGAATGCAGTGGCACGATCTCGGCTCACTGCAACCTCTGTCTCCCAGGTTCAAGCAATTCTCAGGCCTCAGCCTCCCAAGTAGCTGGGATTACAGGCATATGGCACCACACACTTCTAATTTTTGTATTTATAGTAGAGACGGGATTTTACCATGTTGGCCAGGCTGGTCTTGAACGCCTGACCAGGTGATCCGCCCACCTTTGTCTCCCAAAGTGATAGGATTACAGGCATGCACCACCACGCCCAGCCTAATTTTTGTATTTTTAGTGGAGACTGGGTTTCACCATGTTGGCCAGGATAGTCTCGATCTCCTGACCTCATGATTGACCCACCCCAGCCTCCTAAAATGCTGGGTTTATAGTTTATTTTTTCCTTTCACTCCCTTAATGTTGAGTTCATCCATTCTTCTAGCTTTAAATACTGTCTATATACTGTTAATTCTCAGACTTCTGGTTTTCTTTCCTTTTTTTTTTTTAAGAGATAGGGTTGGGACGGACACAGTGGCTCACACCTGTAATCTCAGCACTTTGGGAGGCCAAGGTGAGTGGATCACCTGAGGTCAGGAGTTCGAGACCAGCCTGGCCAACATAGTGAAACCCCATCTTTACTAAAAATACAAAAAATTATCTGAGTGTGGTGGCAGATGCCTGTAATCCCAGCTACTCAGGAGGCTGAGGCAGGAGAATCACTTGAACCCAGGAGGCGGAGGTTGCAGTGAGCCGAGATCATGTCATTGCACTCCAGCCTGGGCAACAAGAGCAAAACCCTGTCTGTAAAAAAAAAAAAAAAAAAAAGATAGGGTCTGTCACACAGGCTGGAGTATAGCACTATGGTCATAGCTCACTTCAGCCTCAAACTTCCAGGCTCAATCAATCTTCCTCCTCAGTCTCCTGAGTGGCTGGGACTACAGGTGCATGCTATTGCACCCAGTTATTTAACTTTTTGTAGCGATGGGGTCTCAGTATATTGCCCAGGCTGGTCTTGAACTCCTTGGCTTCAAGCAATCCTCTGCCTTGGCATCCAAAAGTGCTGGGATTACAAGGATGTTCCAAGCCTCAAATTTCTATCTCATATCAGACTTCTCTCCCAGTTTCCCATATTGATCTGTCTACTTGACACCTCCACTTAGTTATCTGGCATTTCAAAATCATTATGTCTGAAATTAAACTGCTGCTAACCCCTTAACCAGAAAGAAAACATACACAAATCCTACAACCTTAGTCTTTGCCAGCCATCTCATTTAACGACAACTCCAAATTTCTAATTGTTCAGGCTAAAACCCAGGAGTCATCCTTGACTCCTTTCTTTCTGCGATACCCTACTTCCAATCAGAAAGTCATATTTGCTCTGTTTTCATAACTGATCCAGAATCAGTCCACTTCTTACCGATTCCACTAATTTGACTATAATCCAAACCACATTATCTCTTTCCTAGATTATATTAATAGACCCCCTAACCTGTTTCCATATTTCCTCCCCTCTACACTGAAGTTTCTCCATACAATTGGCAGAATGATTTTTGCAAAATTTAGAATTTATTTCATTCTTTTGTTCAAATTCTTCCAGTGTATCCCCATTATTTTTACCTCATAGAAAAAGCCACTATTCCGGCTGGGCATGGTGGTTCACGCCTGTAATGTCAGCACTTTGGGAGGCTGAGGCAGATAATTTGAGGCTAGGAGTCCCAGACTAGGCTGGCCAACACGGTGAAAACCTGTCTCTACTAAAAATACAAAAAATTAGCTGGGCATGATGGTGCGTACCTGTAATCCCAGCTGCTCAAGATGCTGAGGCATGAGAATCACTTGAACACAAAAGGTGGAGGCTGCAGTGAGCTGAGGTTGCGCCACTGCACTCTAGCCTGGGTGACAGAGCAAGACTCTGTCTCAAAAATAAAAAATAAAAAATAAGCCACTGTTCAGATTACTTGAGCTCAGGAGTTCAAGACCAGCCTGAGCAACATAATGACACCCTGTCTCTACAGAAAACAAAAAGTTTATCCAGGCTTGGTGGAACATGCCTGTAATCCCAGCTACTCAGGAGTCTGAGCTGGTAGGATCACTTGAGTCCCGGAGGCAGAGGTTTCAGTGAGTGATGATCGCACCACTGCACTCCAGCCTGGATGATAAAGTGAGACCCTATCTGAAAAAGAAAAGAAGGCCAGGCGTGGTGGCTCATGCCTGTAATCCCAGTACTTTGGGAGGCCAAGGCGGGCGGATCACTAGGTCAGGAGTTCGAGACCAGCCTGACCAACATGGTGAAACTCCCGTCTCTACTACAAATACAAAATTAGCTGGGTGTGGTGGCACATGCCTGTAATCCCAGCTACTCAGGAGGCTGAGGCAGGAGAATCGCTTGAACCCAGGAGGCGCAGGTTGCAGTGAGCTGAGATTGTACCACTACATTCCAGCCTGGATGACAGAGCAAGACTTCATCTTAAAAAAAGAAAAGAAAGAAAAAGCCAGTGGTCACAATGACTTACAGGACTCTACCACATCATGTCTCCAATTACATCTCTTATCCCCTCTTCTTGAGAAGACTGGACCCATCACATATGCTCCTATGTTAGGAGGTTTACATGGGCAGTTCTTTCTGCTAGCAGGGTCTTTCCTAGAGATCCACCTTCCTTAATTTCTCATATATGAAGACTGCTTAGGTATCACTTTGTCAGTGAAGCCTTTTCTGTACTCTAC
This sequence comes from Chlorocebus sabaeus, assembly GCF_047675955.1. Lineage (NCBI taxonomy): Eukaryota > Metazoa > Chordata > Mammalia > Primates > Cercopithecidae > Chlorocebus > Chlorocebus sabaeus. The sequence goes on from NW_027327151.1 coordinate 11,975, forward strand.
TTTATGTAAAATTGCAGTCTTCTGCCCTCCCTTACTGCGCATTTCTGGTCTCTTCTTATTCTTCCCCGTTGTTTTTCCCACAGAATTTATGACCTATTTTATTACATACTCTTTATTTTGCTTGTTGCCTGACTCCCCCTACCCCTACCCTTGAATAAAAGCTCTTATGTAAGTAAAAGAGATTTTTCTCTGTGTTCTTTGTTAATATATATTCCAACTTCCTGGAAGAGTCTAAATAATTAACTAGGCTCTAAATATATGTTGATAGGATTATAGTTCTTTTTTGTTTGTTTCCCTGGAATTTCCAATTGCTGCTTGCTTCTGTGTTACCACTTTTTTCATATTTTATATCTCATTATCCTCTTAAGTTTCCTGGAGACTATTTTTTTTTTTTTTTTTTTGAGATGGAGTTTCCCTCTGTCGTCAGGCTGGAATGCGCTGGTGCTATTTCAGCTCACTCCAACCTCTGCCTCCTGGGTTCAAGCAATTCTCCTGCCTCAGCCTGCCGAGTAGCTGGGATTACAGGCCCATGCCTGGCTAATTTGTTTGTATTTTTAGTAGAGACGGGGTGTCACCATATTGGCCAGGCTGGTCTTGAACTTCAGACCTTGTGATCCACCTGCCTTGGCCTCTCAGAGTGCTGGGATTACAGGTGTGAGCCACCATGCCCGGCTGAGACTACACTTTTTACAATACAAAGGTGGAATTAGAAAATGAAAATACAGTACCAGTAAATGTATTAAATGGTGTTGAATTTTGTTAGTAAATAGGAGAGCAAATAACAGTAAGATACTTTTTTTTTTTTTTTTTTTGAGACAGAGTTTTGCTCCATCGCCCAGCCTGGAGTGTCGTTGCATGACCTCGGCTCACTACAACCTCTGTCTCCCAGGTTCAAGTGATTCTCATGCCCTCAGCTTGCTGAGTAGTTTAGATTACAGATGTGCACTACCATGCCCAGTTAATTTGTGTACTTTTAGCAGAGATGGGGTTTCACCATATTGGCCAAGCTGGTCTTGAACTCCCGATCTCAGGTGATCCACCCACCTCCGCCTCCCAAAGTGCTGGGATTACAGGTGTGAGCCACTGTGCCCAGCCTCAACTTTCAAGTCTTACTTTTTATGAAATACATTTCCTTTTTAATTTTACTTTTTTTTTTTCTTTTTAGAGACAGGGTCTTACTATGTTGCCCAGGCTGGTGGTAAACGCCTGGGATCAAGTTATCATCCTGCCTCAGACCCCCAAAGTGTTAGGATTACAGGCATGAGCCACCACACCCAGCCAAGAAATGTATTTCCTAAGGCTCTTGCTACCATAGTATGTATTATTTCCTCTGATGGGTTTGGGGAAAGTAAATTGAAAACCTTCTGGAAAGGATTGACTCTACTAGATGCCATTAGAAACATTCATGGTTCATGAGAGAAGGTAGAAATATCAACGTTAACAGTAGTCTGGGCTGGGCACAGTGGCTCACAGCTATAATCCCAGCACTTTGGGAGGCCAAGGTGGGTGGATCACCTGAGGCCAGGAATTTGAGACTAGCCTGACCAACATGGTGAAACCCCATCACTACTGAAAAATACAAAAATTAACTGGGCGTGATGGCAGGCACCTGTAATCCCAGCTACTCAGGAGGCTGAAGCAGGAGAATCACTTGAACCTGGGAGGCAGAGGTAGCAGTGAGCTGAGATCGTGTCATTGCACTCCAGCTTGGGCGACAAGAGTGAAACTCTGTCTCAAAAAACAAAACAAAACAAAACAAAACAGTGGCTTGGATGAAATTCATTTCAATTATTGGCCTGATGCAGTGGCTCACACCTGTAGTAATCCCAGCACTTTAGGAGGCTGAGGCCAGTGGATCACTTGAGGCCAGGAGTTCAAGACCAAACTGGCCAATATGGTGAAACCCCAACTCTTCCAAAAATCCTCATGGTTGACTTTGAAGGGTTCAATAATTCAGTAAAGGGGATAACTGCAGGTGTGATAGAAAGAGCAAGAGAACTAAAATTAGAAATGCAGCCTCAAGATAGGATGGGATTGCTACAATATCAGGGTAAACTAATGAGATGATTGTTTGCTTCTCATGGATGAGCAAAGAAAGTGTGTGCGTGTTTTTTTTTTTTTTTTGAGATGCAATCTAATTCTGTGAAGATGCTGTTGACATTGTTCAAATAACAAAGGATTTAGAATATTATGTAAACTTAATTAAGCAGTGGCAGGATTGGAGGGAATTGACTCTCTCTATATATATTTATTTATTTATGAGACGGAGTCTCACTGTTTCGCCCAGGCTGGAGTGCAGTGGCACGATCTCAGCTCACTGCAACCTCTGCCTCTCAGGATCACAAAATTCTCCAGCCTCAGCCTCCTGAGTAGCTGGGGCTACAGGCAAATGCCACAACACTCCACTAATTTTTGTATTTTTAGAGATGGGGTTTCACTGTATTGGCCAGGTTGGTCTCAAACGCTTAACTTTAAGTTATCCACCAGCCTTGGGCTCCCAAAGTGCTAGGATTACAGGTGTGAGTCAGTATACCCAGTGATTGACTCTAATTTTAAAAGAAGTTATTCTGTGGGTCAAATGCTATCAAACAGCATCACAGAGGGTCTCACTTTTCACCCAGGCTGATGCAGAGGTGCAATCACATCTCACTGCAACCTCAACTTTTGGGACTGAAGTGATCCTCCCACGTCTGCCTCCCTAGTAGCTGGGACCACAGGCATGCTCTACTTAGTCTGGCTCATTTTTAAAATTATTTTTGTAGAGACTGGGTCTCATTATGTTGCCCAGGCTGAGGCAAGACCCTTTACTAGCAAAAAGATTGCTGCTTGCCGAAGGCTGAGGTGATCGTTAGTGTGTTTAGCAATAAAGTATTTTCTAATATATGTACTTTTTAAAGGCATAATTCTATTGCACACTTAGTAGACCACAGTATAGTTGAACATAACTTTTTTTTGAGACAGGGTCTCACTTTGTCACCCAGGCCACAGTGCACTAGCATGAACATGGAGCACTGAAGCTTCACTGTCCCAGGCTCAAGTCATTCTCCCATCTCAGCCCTCTGAGCCACTGGGACTGCAGGCATGTGCTTCCACACCTGGCTAATTTTTGTATTTTTTTGTAGAGATGGAGTTTTGCCATGTTGCACTGGCTGGTTTCAAACTCCTGGGTTCAAGCTATCCACCTGCCTCAGCCTCCCAAAGTGCTGGGATTACAAGCTTGAGCCACTGTGCCTGACTGTAAACATAACTTATCTACTGGAAAACCAAAAAATTTGTTTGAATAGCTTTATTGCAATAGTTGCTTTATTGGGATGGTCTGGAACCAGAGCCTTGAGTAACTCCCAAGTTGTGCTTATATACAAGTCGGTGGTTTTTAATATATTCAGAGTTGTACAACCATCACCACAATATATTTAGAACATTTTTATCACCCTCAAACCAAGAACCCAAAAGAGATTCATTAGCAGTCACTCCCCATCTTCCCTGAACCTCCTCAGTCCTAGGCAATCATTAGTCTGCTTTTTGTTTCTGTAGATAATCTAGACATTTCATATGAATGGAATCACACAATAAGTGTTTTTTTGTGACTGACTTCTTTTAGCCTGTTATCGAGGTTCATGTATGTTTTAGCATAAGGTTTTCTCTTTATATTTTTGTTGTTGCTGTTTAAAAGAGAGGGTCTTGATCTGTCACCCAGGCTGGAGTGCAGTGGTACACTGCTCACTACACCGTTGAATGCCTGGCCCTACTGAGTAGCTGGGATAACAGTTAGCCGTCATAACAGCTACTCAGCTGTTATCCTGCTTTGGCTTCCTGAGCAGCTGGGATAACAGTCATGTGCCACTGTGCCCAACTTGAAAATATGTGTGTTGATGACTTTTTTTGCCACTGATATATTTATTTTATAGATAGGGATGAGGAAGAAATGACCAAATGAGATGACAAAAAAGATATCAACAGTCACTGCAAGGAGAGGCCGTCTAAAGATAAGGTGTTTATTGAATACTGTATTTCTTTATAATACGGTGATATCTTACATCATCTCAACATAACACAGTTGTGAAGTTTATTTGTCTTTATACATCTAAATTACCACTAAGTAAAATTCCGTCAGTTGTTTTTTTCTGGTTATGTCAGATAACTAGTATGTCTGATTCCTTTCTCTCATATTCATACACCAAATTAACTCATTTTAGCTAGGATGAGGCAAATATCTTTAACAAGATTATTGCTATTTTATGCACAGTCTCTGTTTCTCACTTCTGAGGGGTAAAAAATGTGAATACTATGTCTTCTACTTCTCCATTTTCTTAGGAAAAAAAAGACTCAAGTGATCACAATTAACAGAAATCTGTTAATGGCTTTTGTGTATTTGATCAGTCATTGTGGTTACCTTCTGGAAAAGGATTTGGAAGAAATATTTTACACTCCTGGACTACATCTTTCTCGGGCTCAGGTAATCTATCTTGTGAATATTTAAAAGGAAAACGTTGTTTAGTAACTTTTCAAAAAGTTACCTTTTCCAGTGAAAATTTAAAAGGGCCGGGCGCGGTGGCTCATGCCTGTAATGCCAACACATTGGGAGGCTGAGGTGAGTGGATCATGAGGTCAGGAGATCAACACCATCATGGCTAACACCATGAAACCCTGTTTCTACTGAAAATACAAAAAATTAGCCGGGTGTGGTGGTAGACGCCTGTAGTCCCAGCTACTCGGGAGGCTGAGGCAGGAGAATGGTGTGAACCCGGGAGGCAGAGCTTGCAATGAGCCAAGATCGCGCCACTGCACTCCAGCCTGGGCGACAGAGGGAAAGTCCATATCAAAAAAAAGAAAAACAAAGGAAAGAAAAAAAGAAGAAAGAAAAGTTAATAGAACCTCTGTTGACTTTTTTATATATCAAAGCAATACAAGGGCTGGGCGTGGTGGCTCACGCCTGTAATCCCATCAGGTTGGGAGGCTGAGGTGGGCAGATCACTTGAGGTCAGGAGTTTAAAACCAGCTTGGCCAACATGGCGAAATTCCATCTCTACTAAAAATACAAAAATTAGCTGGGTGTGGTGGCACGTGCCTGTAATCCCAGCTACTTGGGAAGCTGAGACAGGAGAATCTCTTGAACCCAGGAGGCGGAGGTTGCAATGGGTCAAGATAGCACCACTGCACTCCAGCCTGGGTGACAGAATGAGACTCCATCTCAAAAATAAATGAATGAATAAATAAATAAATAAATAAATAAATAAATAAATAAATAAATGCAATATAACACAAGCCAGTTGTAAAACACTTCCCTTCTCCCTTTCCCTCTGTTTCTACTGCTTATAACTATAATATATAAAATTCTAGATCCTTTTGTAAGGAGCTTAGTTCCATTTTTATAGACAAAACATGGAATTATTCTGTACATTTTGACTGGCTTTTTTTAATTCCACAGTATTCTATAGATACATTCTGCCATGAAAATAGAGACCTGCCTCATTCTTTTAATGGCTGTGCAGTACCCATCATATAGATGTACCATCATTGACCTACCTAGTCTCCGTTGCTGGTGGTTTTCATTTCTTGGATTTACCAACTATGCTATAATAAATCATCCCTGTGCATAAATTTTTATCAATGTTATACTTTTTAACAATGAAGTTTTTTTTTTTTTTTTTCAAAAGTAACTTGGATCTTACTCAGTTCCATGGATATCCATCATAAGTGAAAATTACAGCTGGGCATGGTGGCTCACACCTGTAATCCCAGCACTTTGGGAGGCTGAGGTGGTTGGATCACCTGAGGTCAGTTTAAGACCAGCCTGGCTAACATGGTGAAACCCCATCTCTCCAAAAATACAAAAATTAGCCAGGCATGATGGCAGTTTCCTGTAATCCCAGCTACTCTGGAGGCTGAGGTAGAAGAATTGCTTGAACCCAGGAGGTGGAAGTTGTAGTAAGCCAAGATCATACCACTGCACTCCAGTTTGGGTGACAGAGCAAGATTATTTCTCAAAAGAAAGTGAAAATTATAACATAATTGTTCTAAGAGAATCAAGAAATGTATTTTCATCTCTTTATTTTGTTTACTTGCACGCATAACAGGTAAAGAAGCTGCTTCATAAAGTAGTGCTCTGTGAATCTTGCTTTTACTGGAAATTAACAGACACCACAAAAGATGAAGAGAACCATGAAGAGTCTGAGTCATTGCCGGAAGATATGCTAGGTCTGAGCTACTAAGGTTTTGCTTTTTAATAAATGTACTAATTAAATGTAATTAAAGATGAAAAATAACTCACTAAAATATGATATATTTCATATTATAGGAAACAGATGATTACTTCCAACACCAACAGTAAAGCAGGAATCAAAGGATGTGGAAGAAAATGTTGACCTCATTGTGTACAATGGTGTAATGGTAGACGTAGGAAGCCTCTTGCAAAAAATGGAAAAGAGTGAAAAGTTTAAGAGCTGAGGTAGAAGAGAAGCTGCAGTTACTAGAAGAAAAAACAGGTAAGGGTCAGCATTGGATAGGTTCATACTTTTAGCACCCTGCTGGGACATACATACGTTTATGTATGTACATACACATCTACGTACCTATGCATGTATTTGCATATGCATACCACGTATTTTCATTGAAGTACATAAGGAACTTTTACCATTTATTTTTATTTTTATTTGTTTTTAAGACAGGGTCTCACTCTGTCACCCAGGCTGGAGTGCAGTGGTGCAATCTCAGCTTACTGCAACCACTGGCTCCCAGGTTCAAGTGATATTCCCACCTCATCCTCCCAAGTAGCTGGGATTACAGGCATGCACCACCATGACCAGCTATTGTTTGTATTTTTAGTAGAAACAGGGTTTCACCATGTTGGCGAGGGTGGTCTCAAACTCCTGACCTCAAGGGATCGCTCACCTCGGCCTCCCATAGTGTTGGGATTACAGGCGTGAGCCACTGCACTCTGCAAGGAACTTTACTTTTCATTATTTCTGGTTCAGGTTATAAAATTGCTTAGCTTTTTTTGAATCTTAGGTCTTCATGTGCATCTCAGGTTCATTGTTATCTGTTGCATCCTTTTAATCATCTTCTAGTTCCACTCTTTTTTTTTTTTTTTTTTTTGAGATGGTGTCTCATTCTGTCACCTAGGCTAGAGTGCAGTGGGGCTATCTCGACTCACTGCAACTTCTGCCTCCTGGGTTTGAGCGATTCTCCTGCCTCAGCCTCCTGAGTAGCTGGGACTACAGGCGTGCCACCACACCTGGCTAATTTGTTGTATTTTTAGTAGAGATAGGGTTTCACCATGTTAGCTAGGATGGTCTCGATCTCCTGACCTTGTGGTCTGCCCAAGTCAGCCTCCCAAAGTGCTGGGATTACAGGCATGAGCCACTGTGCCTGGCCTCCACTTAGTTTTTACCAGTCTCTGTTCTCTAATCTATACAATCATCTAAAAATAGAACATATGTTTTAAAATAATACCAGTTAAAAATTTAAATGAAACAGGGCAGGCACGGTGGCTCCCACCTGTAATCCCAGCACTCTGGGAGGCCAAGGTGGGCAGATTGCCTGAGGTCAGGAGTTCAAGACCAGCTTGACCAACATGGTGAAACCCCGTCTCTAAAAATACAAAAATTAGCTTTGTGTGGTGGTATACACCTTTGTCGCAACTACTCAGGAGGATGAGTCACAAGAATCGCTCGAACATGGGAGGCGGAGGTTGCAGTGAGCCAAGATCATGCCACTTTGCTCAAGCCTGTGCAACAGAGTGAGACTCAGTCTCAAAAGCAAATAAATAAATAAATAAATGAAATGAATATTGCAGTGTGCTTTATGACTAATGAAATTGACAGATAATTGCCATTTTATGGA
>NW_027327152.1:2500-19767 GCF_047675955.1 Chlorocebus sabaeus
TATTAACAAGATTATCTGGGTGGGTCGGGCACGGTGGCTCATGCCTGTAATTCCAGCACATCGGGAGGCCGCAGCGGGCGGATCACTTGAGGCCAGGAGTTCCAGGCCAGGCTGGCCAACGTGGTGAAACCCGGTCTCTATGAAAAGTGTTAACGATTAGCCAGGCCTCCTGGCGGCACGGGCTTGTAATCCCGACTACTCGGGACACCGAGGGAGGCGACTTGGCCTGAACCGGGGAGGCCGAGGTTGCAGTGAGCCGAGATCGTGCCATGACAATCCAGCCTGGGTGACGGAGCGAGACTCTGTCCCAAAATAATAATAATAAGGAAGGAGACCACTACTACTCCTGCTGCCCTCCTCCCCGCACCTCGCCTACTTCACAAGACAAGAGGAAAGACAGAAAGCAGAAAGTTAGAAAGGAACTAAAGTAAGATAAATGGCCAGACACCCTTGGTGCCACCACACGGCCCTAGGAGATTTAAAAACAACAACAAAAAAAAACGAAAGGAAAAGAAGAAGTAATAATAATAACATCGACCCCCGACCTGAACTACTTCTGTTATCTGTGAATTCCAGACACCAGACACCGTATGAAAAAAGCCTTGTAAAACTTTTTGTTCTGTTAGCTGATGCAGGTAGCCCCCGGTCACGTTTCCCACGCTTGCTCGATTTATCACGACCCTTTCACGTGCAACCCTTGAAGTTGTAAGCCTTTACAAAAGTCTTTTTCGGGGAGCTCGGCTCCTAAGATGCGAGTCTGCCGACGTTCCCGGCCGAATGAAAAACCTCTTCCTTCTTTCATCCGGTGCCTCAGGAGTTTTGTCTGCGGCTTGTCCTGCTACATTTCTGGGTTCCCTCACCGGGAAGCCAGGTGGTGATGCACGGAGGGTCGAGGCAGCCCCTTAGGCAGCTTATGCCTGCCCTGTAGAGCATCCCTGCGGGGGACTCTGCCCAGCTTGAGCGATGCGGATCCTCAAGAGTGCTGCCGGGCGGGCATCTGCCCCGGTGCAATGCCTCGCCTCGAAACAGCAGGGCACAGCAGGCCCCCGTGGAGGATCGGCACAGTGGCTGGACACTGGGAAGGAACTGGCACTTTAAGTCCGGACGTGTGAAACTTGCTGAGACTGCTCTTTGGAACTTCCCCCACTCCATTTGAGTGGAAGCGTGGCCTGATCACCCACGGCGTACCTGTACCGGCACTTTGGTTTTCGTTTCTGGCTTGACTTGAATTCATTGGTTGATACTTCGGTTTCGCTTTCGATTTTGACTTGACTTGAATGGCTGGATAAACAGGCCTGCCTTTATTGCCACTTTGGTCTTGCTCCTGATTTTGGTTTGGCTTACATTGCTGGACGAACGGGTGTGCCTATAACAACACTTTGGTTTTAGCTTTGATTTCGATGTAGTGTCAATTACGTGACTGAGTGACCTTCTACCCTTTCCCTCTCGTAGGGTGAATGTTGTTCCGTCTCGAGGGAAAAATAGGTCAGACACAAAGTAAGCCCGCTCCGCTAGGAACCCTGTTAAAAACATTTCAAAAAGAAAAATAAAAGGAAAGTCATCAAATCGTCACAACTTACTCTACTAAAATGCACGTTACAGAACCTTACAAAAGGTTTTACAGGAGATTATAGAGTTCAGTTAACCCCCTAGAGGTTACGAACTCTGGGAGAATTAGAATTGCCCTCTTCTGCTGTTGGATGGCCCACGGAAGGAACTATAGACAGAGAACAATTGGCCGTGCAGTTCAGGTGGTGACGGAGTCGGAGGACAGCCAGCGTACCTAGATCAAATTCCTTTATATTGACCCATGGCGAAATAGATTATAGACAAAGCCGGCGTTAATTTAGCCCTGTTTAACAACTGTGTGCAAAATAGCCAAAAGTAAAAGTAAGAGCAGCTTCGCCAGCAGACACGGACTTTAAAAAGGGAGTCCCAGGAAACAGCAAGAGAAGCCAGTTTTACGGGAGCCGCGAGAGATAACACGCATTCTTTCTCCATGTCTCCCAGCCTACCCCGCTTCACCGAGGCCAACAACCCCCTCGGAAATGAGATTCAGGAGCTGACACGCCCCAGGTCTCACCTCGAAGGGAAGGATCGGAGCCTCCAGAGGCCAAGGAAAGAAGTCCAGATAGTCAAGTGGGCCATCTCAGATCTGGTCTTGCTCGAGCTCTGTAAATGCCTCTCAGGGAGATACGAGGACCTGTCTATTATAAGGACCAGGCCCACGTCCCTGGGGGGGGGGGGGGGGGGGGGGGGTGGGGGGCAACGGACTTTCATCGATCAGCCCTTTTCAACCATTGATCTACTAAACTGGAAACACCCTGAACCCACCGCCTTGCTCCCGACAGCTAGAGCCCTGTCGAGCATGATTGTGTAGAGGTGTTGGACTCCAGTTTACTCTAGCAGATGTGACCTCCGGGACCAGCCTTGGACATCAGTACACTAGGAGCTATGCGTGGACGGGAACAGCTTCACCAACCCACAAGGAGAGACATGTGCAGAATATGCGGTGGTAACCCTGGACGCTGTCGTTCAGCTGGGCTTGTTGCTTTAATCCGGGCCTTAGAACGCGGTGAGGGTAAGACTGTAAACGTTTACACTGACTCTCGGTATGCCTGTTTCACCCTCCAAGTGTATAAAGAAAAGAGCCTGTTAAACTCTAGAAAAGAGGGCAAAGAGCAAAACCAAAAGAAAGACTAAAAGCAAGTGTAAAGACAGAGAATCAAAAGAGAACAGGAGAGACAGACAGCAGTGCCTGGGCGGGGGCAGGGCCCGTGCCGTTTCTCGGGCCCCACCAGCTGGCCGTAGGAGCGGGAGAACGCGGGGGTGGGGGGCGGGGGGAAGGAGCATTGTGAGAGGACGAGGACGTGGATGTAGACATGACAGAAGTCAAGTTAGCCAAGGATTCCAGAGCCGGACAAGGCCAGAGAGAGATTAATGTGCGAGATGGGGGGGGGGGGGGGGGGGGGGAAGGACGCTAGAAGGGTAACTGTTCAGAGGGCAATACAGGAAATGGCCAAGGCCGCGAGACAAAGAGGCCATCGGCCAAGGGCTGCTGCACCTTGGAGGAACCAGACACTCACTCATCTGATCAGGCTGACAGGAGCTGAAGAATGTAAAGACTAGGGCAGACTAGGCACCTTCTCATTAGGCTCCCAGGAGCCCATGGTCACATTAGAAGTTACAAACAGCAAGACTCTGCCGTATCTGGATTCCAATTTCTTACTGAAGGCTCAGCCACTAGATACAGTGACAAAGGGGCGGAGTGGCGGTGGGGATGGGGGGACGGGGGGAACTCCTCCTCTCAGAAACTTAAACAGGAAAAAGAGTCATACCTTGTGAAAACTTGCTTATAGACTTTACAGAACTGCCCCCTGCTGGAGGCTAGTGCTTGTTTGCACCTTTTCAGGGTAAGTTACAGTTTTCCCCACCAGGACAGAAAAAGTACAAGAAGTGACTAAACTACTGTTAAAAGACATTATCCCCAGGTTTAAGGCTACCTCTAATTTTAAAGTCAGACAATAGGCCAGCATTTGTAGCTGTAGCTGGAATAGTGCAACATTTAACAAGACTGTTAACAATACAACACAGGTTACACGCAGCCTATCGGCCACAAAGTTCAACAAAAGGTGGAACGCATGAACTGGACACTCGAGCGACCAGCTGCTGACGACCAAAAAAAAAAAAAAAAAAAAAGGGTCGCTGTGTGTGTGTGTGTGTGTGTGTGTGTATGCGGCAGGAAATTCACTTAAGATAGAATCAGGTTTTTGCCTACGGTCCTCCCCCGAGTCAGGTGCACCCCCACCAAACAAACTAGGTATCTGCCCTGTAAGATGGTGTTCAGTTGGCCCCCCGCAAATCGTAGGTCAAATACAAGGTGACCTCCGGAAACTACAGAAATTAATCTTCAAAAGGCAAATGCAGCCTTTCAAAATAGCCATACGAAGTGTTCATAATTAAATAAAGAAAAATAATGCCTATAAGCCTGACACCCATTTACATCTAGTGACTCTGTGTAAAGTAAAACCTAATTTTTCTACAACCCATATAGGATGAGTCCTATACTGTAACCTTGTCCACTCCCACTGCTGTTAAAGTTGCAGGTGTTGCGTCTTGGATCCACCACAGTCAGCTAACACCGGCAGCTCAGGACAAGTGGACCGGCCAACAGGACGCAGATCATCCAACCCGACTGATCCTGAGACGAGACCAAGCTGCTGCTGAGGACCACAAGCCCTGCTCTAGTCACACACCGGCAGCTGACTAGTCTACGCACGGCCGAAGCTTGAGGACTCATCAAGCAAGTCAATGTAGTTTAAAATCTTAAGACAAATAGTTTTCCTAGAATACTAACTGTTTTCCTATTGTTCTGTCGCTGTATTCAACCTTTTTCCCAGGTAAGGACCTCTTTTGTCCTTGCCGGACATGAATATGCTATACATTGCTTTGTTGTTGTTACCCCCCCCCCCCCCCCCCATAACCACGCTAGAGGAAACACCTATGTAAGGTGGCCCCACGGTACACGTACTGCTTAGGAAACCCAGACCCGTCCAGCCCAGCAACACTTGCAAGGTCTTTCAGTCATTCTGTAAACATATAAACCAGAAGTTACCAGAACCTCCTCCTTTAGCCAAAAATTTAAAAAAATTATAAAAATTAAAAATAAAAAAACAGAAAAAAACTATTTCCTCAGTTGGCAGAAAACATTGCTGGCAGCCTAGATGTGTCTTCATGTTATGTCGATCAAAGGGCTAACACAACAGACCAATGGCCTGGAGAAGCAGAAGGGCTAATGCCTCAAGATAACTTGACTTTAACCAACTCTTTCCCCAAACAGACCCCGCAAGTTCAAGCGTCTGCCTCGTAAACACTTCGCTGATTAAAAAATACTGTTTTACTGGCTAAAAAAAGGTTTTAAGACCCCGTGAAAAACTAACCTGCTTAAGACATGACAGAGTTAGTACAAGTGCCTGTACAGGTTTAACACAGGTTTGATCCTAGGTCTTCATTTAGAAAATAGTTTCCAGCTGTAGAAAATGTAAAACCCTCACTGTAAGTGTTTGATTCGTAATAGAAACTTGCTTGCTGCTCCCCTGTGTATTACACTTGCTCCTTCCAATGACAAAAGGTTTTGTAGCTACCATGGCTCGTCAGAGAACTTCCACACAAGTGTATTACATAAAACGCTATCACTCTGTCTCGCTAAAAGACTCAAAAAGTAAAAATGAAAGTGAACCCTCCCACTAATGAGTGAAAATTCTCAAAGTGGGGGATAAGGAAGGAGACCTCTACTACTCCTGCTGCCCTCCTCCCCCCACCTTGCCTAGTTCACAAGACAGGAGGAAAGAGAGAAAGCAAAACGTTAGAAACAAACAAAAGTAAGATAAATAGCCAGACAACCTTGGCAGGCACCACCACCCGGCCGTAGGAGTTAAAAAAAAAAAAAAAAAAAAAAAAGGAATACTAATATCATCGACCCCTGACCTAAACTACTTGTGTTATCTGTCAATTCCAGACACTATGAAAAAAGCGTTGTAAAACTTTTTGTTTGTTCTGTTGGCTGATGCAGGTAGACCCCAGTCACGTTTCCCACGTGTGCTCCATTTATCACAACCCTTTCACGTGGACCCCTTAAAGTCGTAAGCCTTTAAAAAAATGTCCTTTTCGGGGAGCTCGGCTCTTAGGGTGCAAGTCTGCCGACACTCCCGGCCGAATGAAAAACCTCTTCCTTCTTTAATCTCGTGTCTGATGAGTTTGGTCTGTGGCTCGTCCTGCTACAATAATAATGATGATGATGATGATGATGATGATGATGATGATGATGATGATGGTGGTGATGATGATGATGATGATGATTTATATATTGTATATATAATTATGTATACTTTATATATACACACACACACACAAGCACACATATAATTATTATGATAATAACATTCGTTGTGAGTGGTGATGCACGCCTGTAGTCGCAGCTTCTCGGGAGGTTGACATAAGAAGAAGATCACTTGAGGCCCGACAGGTCGAGGCTTCAGTCAGCCGTGACCCACTCCATCCTGGGCAGTCACCAGTCAGGGGGATATGCCCCCTCCCCGTTTTCTTTCTTTTCTTTCCTTTTTTAGTTTTCTCCTTCCTTCCTTCCTTCCTTCCTTCCTTCCTTCCTTCCTTCCTTCCTTCCTTCCCTCTTTCCTTCCTTCCCTCCCTCCCTCCCTCCCTTCTTTCTTTCTTTCTCTTTCTTTCTTTCTTTCTTTCTTTCTTTCTTTCTTTCTCTCTCTCTCTCTCTCTCTCTCTCTCTCTCTCTCTCTCTCTCTCCCCCCCCCTCCCCCTTCCTTCCTTCCTTCCTTCCTTCCTTCCTTCCTTCCTTCCTTCCTTCCTTGCCTGCCTTCCTGCCTTCCTGCCTTCCTGCCTTCCTGCCTTCCTGCCTTTCTTCTTTCTTCCCTTCTTCCCTTCCTTCCTTCCCTCCTTCCTTCTTCCATCCCACCTCAGCCTCCCAAAGTGCTGGGAATACTGGCGTGAGGCACCATGCCTACTTGGCCTAAAGAGACACCTATTGAAAGTAAGACATAGACAGCTCCTTGCAGTGATCTGATCGATTGCTTGACTGATTTACAGACAGCGTCTCACTCTGTCACCCTGGCAGTGGTGCCATCATGACCCACTCGCTGCAGTGTGGACGCTCCTGGACTCAAGCGATCCTTCCACCTCAGCCTCCAGAGTGGAGGGCCTGGGACCACGGACCCGCGCCACTGTGCCCAGATGATTTTCAGTTTTTATTGTTTTATTTTTCTTTTTCCCGAGACAGAGTTTCGCTCTTGTTGCCCAGGCTGGAGTGCAATGGCGCGGATCTCGGCTCACCGCAACTTCTGCCTCCCGGGTTCAAGCGATTCTCCGGCGTCTGCCTCCCGAGTAGCTCGGGTTGCAGGTATGCGCCACCACGTCTGGTTGATTTTGTATTTTTACTAGAGACGGGGCTTCTCCATATTGGCCAGGCTGGTCTCCAACTCCCGACCTCAGGTGATTCTTCCTCCCCGGCCTCCCAAAGTACTGGGGTGGCAGGCGTCAGCCGCCGCGCCCGGCCTTCATTTTTAAATGTGTTTGCACAGACAGGGTCTCATCATTTTGTTGTAACCCTTCTGACACGGCGTCCCAAAATGCTCGCGTGACGGGCGTGAGCCACAGCGCCTGGACTCCGGGGAATGATTCACGAGCACGACCGCTGTACTAACTATTACTTACTTACTTATTTATAGTATTATTATTTTTTTTTTTAATTATTATTATTTTTTTTTTTGAGACGGAGTTTCGCTCTGGGCGAGGGCGAGGCGAGGGGAGGCGTGTCGCTTTGGAAACCGCAGTACCGCCTTCTAAAGCCCCATTCAAACGCACAAAGCCCTGTTCCCTCCCTTCCCGGACTTGGAGCTGATGCCTTCCATAGCCATGGGCTTCTCTCCATTCAGAAACTTTTACAGGCGCAACCCCACCCAGAGACTGGCTGCGGTTGACGATTGTGGGTGTGCTGGGGCTGGCAAGTCGGTCCCCTATTTTTGCTAGCTCGGCCACGACATCCCACGACCCCTAACGCTTGCTCACCCTTTCAGATCCCTTGCCTCCACCGCCTTGGGGGCTGAGCTCTTATTTTCATATCTGCCTTTCTTCCTGTCTTGGGTTGGAGGAGGGGGTGCAGGAATGAGGGTGTGTGTGGGGAGGGGGTGTGGGGTGGGGACGGAGGGGAGCGTCCTAAGGGTCGATTTAGTGTCATGCCTCTTTCACCGCCACCACCGAAGATGAAAGCAACGATCAGCTAAAGACCGCGTGTTCTCATCTATAACTGGGAACTAAATAATGAGAACGCGTGGGCACAACGAGGGGGACGAGAGAGGCGGGAGCCTACTTGAGGGAGGAGGTGTGGAAGGAGAGACATCTTCAGGAAAACAAACAAACAAACAAACACACAAACCACAAAAAGTGTCGGGTACTGCGCTGAGTATCCGGGTGATGACATCATCTGCACACTGAACCCCCCAGTCAGAAGTTTACCCATGTAACAATCTTGCACATGTATGCTTCAAAAAGACATAAAAGTTAGGGGAGAAGGGGGAGAGAGAGAGAGAGAGAGAGAGAGAGAGAGAGAGAGAGAGAGAGAGAGAGAGAGAGAACGAAACACGACCTCCTTGACCTGAGTCAGGGGGTTTCCGGTCTTGTGGCGGAACATTCAGTGACAATGGAGTATTTTGGCCTGTTCTTTTTTTGTGCGTTTGCTACTTTTTTGATGCTGTTGTTGTTGCTGTTGTTGTTGTTGTTGTTGTTGTTGTTGTTGTTGTTGTTGTCGTTGTTTTAAGACAGAGTCTCACTCAGCCACCCAGGCTGGAGTGCAGTGCTGCAATTCGGCTCACTGCAACCACCGTCTCCCAGGTTCAAGCGATTCTCCCGTCTCAGCCTCCTGAGTAGCTGGGATTACAGGCACCCGCCATCATGCCCCGCAAATGTTTCTATGTTAGTAGAGACGGGGTTTCACTATGTTGGCCAGGTTGCTCTTGAACTCGTGACCCCAGGTGATCCACCCATCTCGGCCTCCCAAAGTGCTGGGATGACAGGCGTGAGCCACGGCGCCCGGCGGCGGCGGGGCCTGTTTTTTTTTTTTCTTTTTTTTTCTTTTTTCTTTTTTCTTTTTCTTCTTTCTTTCTTTCTTTCTTTCTTTCTTTCTTTTCTTTCTTTTCTTTCTTTTCTTTCTTTTCTCTCTTTCTCTCTTTCTCTCTTTCATCTTCCTTTCTTCCTTTCTTCCTTTTTTGGTAGGGGGGGACTGAGTCTCTCTCACTCTGTCACCCAGGTGGGGATGCAGTGGCCCTCCCTCGGCTCACTGCAGCCTCTGCCTCCCGGATTCCAGGGATTCTTCTTCAGTGGCTGGGATTACAGGCGCACACCACCACATCCGGCTAATTTTTGTATTTAGAGTAGAGACGGGGTTTGTCCATGTTGGCCACACTGGTCTCGAACTCCTGACCTCAAGTGATCCGTCCTCCTGGGCCTCCCAAAGTGTTAGGACGACAGGCCTGAGCCGCCGGTATTTCAGCCTTTAAAAGTGCCGGCCCTACCACCTTTCGCTGTGGACGTTACGCTCTGAATGACGTGTCATCTCTGCCATAGCTTGACTCCCTGTGTCCCCTCTGCCATTTCACTCCATCCTGGGCAGCAAGAGCAAAACTCCGTCCCGCCACCTCCTCGCGCAAAACAAAACAAAACAAAAAAAGAAACTGTACACATGACCTATAAGTGTCTGTTCCTGTGAGTGATTTCTGAGATATGGCACTGTAGACTGAACGCAGTGGCTCACGTCTGTCATCCTAGTACTTTGGGAGGCTGAGGTGGGCGGATCGCGAGGTCGGGAGATCGAGATAGTCCTGGCTAACATGGTGAAACTCCGTGTCTACTGAAAATACAAACGAATTATCTGGGTGTAGTGGCCGGCGCCTGTAGTCCCAGCTACTCGGGAGGTTGAGGCAGGAGAATGGTGTGAACCCGGGAGGCGGAGGTTGCAGGGAGCCGCGATCGCGCCACTGCACTCCAGCCTGGGCGACAGAGCAAGTCTCTGTCTCAAAACAGAAAGAAAGAAAGAAAGAAAGAAAGAAAGAAAGAAAGAAAGAAAGAAAGAAAGAAAGAAAGAAAGAGGGAAAGAGGGAAAGAGGGAAAGAGGGAAAGAGGGAAAGAGGGAAAGAAGGAAAGAAGGGAAGAAGGAAAGAAGGAAAGAAGGAAAGAAGGAAAGAAAGAGGAAATGAAAGAAATGGCACTGTATCGCTATCTCTCTGTCCAGTTTCTGGCTTTCCTGTGTCTCTCACTGTGTCTCTCTTCCGTCTTACTCTCTTTCTTTGCCTGTCTGTCTGTCTGTCTGCCTCTCTCTGTCTCTCTCTCTCTCTCTCTCTGTCTCTCACTGTCCGTCTATGTCTTTCTCTGTCACTCTCTTTATCTATCTGCCTGTCCCTCTCTTTCTCTCTGTCTCTCTGTCTGTCTCTTTCTCTCTCTGCCTGTGTCTCTCACTCACTGTGTCTCTCTTCTGTCTTACTCTCTTTCTTTGCCTGCCTGTCTGTCTCTGTCTGTCTCTCTCCCTCTCTCCCCCTCCCTGTCTACTCTGTTTCTCTCTCTCTCTCTCTCGCTCTCGCTCTCGCTCTCGCTCTCTCGCTCTCTTGCTCTTTCTGTCCGTTTCTCTCTGTCTCTGCCTGTCCATCTCTCTTTTTCTACGTCTGTCTCTTTGTCTGTCAGATCCCCCCGTCCCAGAGAGGGCCCTGCCCCTTCCACGAAAGTGAGAAGTGCGTGCTTAGAGAGGCTGAGAGGAATCTACACAGACGGGCCTTGCCGGGCTTCCCCACTCGGTGCATGATTTCGGGAGATCTTCGCCGGGTCCCCACTTGGACGGAAGGGCCATTCGCAGACTTTTCTCTCTGTCACGTGTGACGTCCGTACTTCTCATATTTCCCTGATAAGCTCCTCGACTTTAAAATACACGGCTAAGGCCGGGCACGGTGGCTCACGCCTGTCATCCCAGCATTTTGGAAGGCCGAGGCGGGTGGATCACCTGAGGTCGGGAGTTCGAGGCCAGCCTGACCTACATGAAGAAACCCCGTCTCTACTAAAAATACAAAATGAACCGGGCATGGTGGCGCAGGCCTGTAATCCCAGCTACTCGCGGGGCTGACGCAGGAGAATCGCTGGAACCTGGCAAGTGGAGGTTGCAGTGAGCCGAGATGGCACCCTTGCACTCCAGACTGGGCAGCAAGAGCGAAACTCCGTCCCACCGCCCCCGCCCATGCGCGCGCGCGCGCACACACACACACACACACACACACACACGCACACACACACACACAGAAAAAAAGAGGGAGAAAAATAGAAAAAGAGAAATTCTTCACACGTGACCCATAAGTGTGTGTTCCCGCGAGTGATTTCTAAGAAATGGCACTGTAGGGACTGAACGCGGTGGCTCACGTCTGTCATCCCAGGACTTTGGGAAGCTGAGGCGGGTGAATCAGGAGGTCAGGAGTTCAAGACCAGCCTGGCCCACATGGTGAAACCCCGTCCCTGCTAAAACTACAAAACTGAGTCGGGCGCGGTGGGGCAGACCCCTGTGGTCCCAGCTACTCGGGAGACAGAGGCGGGAGAATCGCTGGAACCTGGGAGGCGGAGGCGGGGGTTGCAGTGAGCCGAGATCGTCCCACTGCACTACAGCCTGGGCTGTAGAGTGAGTGAGACTCTGTCTCAAAATTACATAAATAAATAAATGGCAAGCAAGAAAGAGAAAATGACAGAAATGGCACTGTATCGCTACTGGGCTGGGACGGCGGTGATGTTCTTCTGGGGAGACACCACGTGGGGCGATGTGTAGTGTGCGGACTCCGATCTTAGTGGTGGAATGTGGATGCTCCGCGATTCACCGTACTGACTAGATTCATGACTGATTCACGACAGGGTGGACCTCGGGGAACACGGTTGAGAAATGGGTACATCGGGAGCAAAATCTGGCCCCGGAACAGGAAGGGAGTGTGATGGGCACTGCCTTCCCCGTGAAATCCACGCTGTGTCCGGGAGCGTGGATGTCATGCACTAACACTCGTTCAGGTATTGCCTCTCCGAGGTCGTGGGTCTGGAGTCTACTCTGACACGCTAATGACTGCACTTCTGTCTTCGGTAGCTCCCACCTCCACCCCTGGCGTCCTCCATGCGCCCGCGCCCCTGGTCGTCCTCTCTTCTCTCTGGGGGAATGGAAGTGCCAGGTGATCCCAGGGGCAGAAACTTTGGCTGTGACCCTGGGGGGTCTGGTCGACCAGTCGCGGGCATCGCGTGGGAGGACTCCCTGGGCCCGGAGACGGCCTGTTTTGAGAGGGATCCGGGAGACGCCGGCGGCGACGCAGTGTGCCTCCGCCGCATCCCCCTCCCCAACCTCCACCCCGACCCAGAGCGATCCATCCTTTGCTTCTTTTTCCGTGACGACTGACACTTGCAGGCATCGGTTGTCTTCGGGCATCACCTAGCGGCCACTGTTACTGAAAGTCGAGGTGGCACGGAGGGAGGTCTCGCCGAAACTTCACCGAGCCTGGGGCAACCGGTTTCTCGCCCTCCCTTCTGGAGGCCCCTCCCTCTCTCCCTCGTTGCCTAGGTAACCTCCGCCCTGGCGGGGGCCCTATTGTTCTCTTTTTTTTTTTTTTTTTTTTTTTTTTTTTTTTTTTTTTGAGACGGAGTCTGGCTCTGTAGCCCGGGCTGGACTGCAGTGGCCCGATCTCGGCTCACTGCAAGCTCCGCCTCCCAGGTTTACGCCATTCTCCTGCCTCAGCCTCCGGAGTAGCTGGGACTCCAGGCGCCCGCCACCTCGCCCGGCTAATTTTTTTTTGTATTTTAGTAGAGACGGGGTTTCACCGTGTTAGCCAGGATGGTCTCGATCTCCTGACCTCGTGATCCGCCCGTCTCGGCCTCCCAAAGTGCTGGGATGACAGGCTTGAGCCACCGCGCCCGGCCCCTGTTGTTCTTTTATCGTCGCTTTAGTTTTCTTTGTGTGTTGGTTTCTGTAATGCGCATAGACTCTTCGACTTGGGCTGTATGAGGGGTCAGTTTAATTTTCAAGTCGCCCCACCACCACCCCCGCGGCTCCACCCCTCCCCCACGTTCCTTTACCTGAATTTAGTGAGTCAGTGAGGTGGGTTCCCCTCAACCTCCCCACCCCCCGCCTCCCAACATCCTGCTTGGAAACGTTCCGGAGCCAGCCGGGTGTGCCTCCATCTTCTCTCCCCCTCCCCCACCCCTTGCCGGCGATCTCATTCTTGCCAGGCTGACATTTGCATCGGTGGTAGTCAGGCCTCACTCAGTGGCCACCGTTTTTTGAGATGGGGGGGCGGCACGGTCCCACTTCCCCAGAGGCAGCTTGGGCCGATGGCATAGCCCTTGACCCGTGTGGGCAATCGGGCTGGTCTGGAGTTGTGGGGTTTCTCCCCCTCCCGCCTTCGCTCCTCAGGCCTCCCTCCGTAGGAAAGCTTCACCCCGGCTGGGTCTCAATCAC
This sequence comes from Chlorocebus sabaeus, assembly GCF_047675955.1. Taxonomy (NCBI): domain Eukaryota; kingdom Metazoa; phylum Chordata; class Mammalia; order Primates; family Cercopithecidae; genus Chlorocebus; species Chlorocebus sabaeus. The sequence goes on from NW_027327152.1 coordinate 15,543, forward strand.
CTTTGATCATGATGTTTTCTCTTCTCCTCCCTCCCTCCCGCCAGCATATTTCCACAATGGGAAGGGCGTCACAGCTCTAGTATGGGCCTTCTTAGTACTTGCCCCAAGTAGAAACGCTTTCTGAAAACTAACACTCTGCTCACTTAAGATTTCCAGGGGGCCGGGCGCGGTGGCTCAAGTCTGTCATCCCAGCACTTTGGGAGGCCGAGACGGGTGGATCACGAGGTCAGGAGATCGAGACCATCCTGGCTAACACGGTGAAAACCCGTCTCTACTAAAAAATACAAAAAACTAGCCGGGCGAGGTGGCGGGCGCCTGTAGTCCCAGCTACTCGGGAGGCTGAGGCAGGAGAAAGGCGTGAACCCGGAGGCGGAGCTTGCAGTGAGCTGAGATCCGGCCACTGCCCTCCAGCCTGGGCCACAGAGCAAGACTCCGTCTCAAAAAAAAAAAAAAAAAAAAAAAAAAAAGATTTCCAGGGACGGTGCCTTGGCCCGTGTTTGTTGGCTTGTTTTGTTTTGTTTGTGTTTTTCCTTGTTCTTATTTGTTTCTTTTCAGGTGCAGTAGAAATCCCCAATTTTCGGCCGGGCACGGTGGCTCAAGCCTGTCATCCCAGCACTTTGGGAGGCCGAGACGGGCGGATCACGAGGTCAGGAGATCGAGACCATCCTGGCTAACACGGTGAAACCCCGTCTCTACTAAAATACAAAAAAAAATTAGCCCGGCGAGGTGGCGGGCGCCTGTACTCCCAGCTACTCGGGAGGCTGAGGCAGGAGAATGGCGTGAACTCGGGAGGCGGGGCTTGCAGGGAGCTGAGATCCGGCCACTGCACTCCAGCCTGGGCAACAGAGCCAGACTCCGTCTCAAAAAAAAAAAAAAAAAAAAAAAAAAAAAAAAAAAAAAAAGAAATCCCCAATTTTCAGGAAGACGTGTATTTTCCCCAAGACAGGTTAGCTGCTGTTTTCTCCTGTTGTTAACTAGTGCATTTGTGACTCTCTCGACATGTAGTGAGAGCCGGTTGATGTGTACTATACTTCATGAGATCTTATTTTCTAGAAATCCATAAGCAGATGCTCCTGCTGCTCCTGCTGCTGCTGCTGCTCTTGTTGCTGTTGTTGCTGTTGTTGTTTTCAAAGCATACCCCGGCCACCGTTTATGGGATCAAAAGCATTATAAAATATGTGTAATTATTTCTTGAGCACGCCCTTCCTCCTCCTCTCTCCGTCTCTCTGTCTGTGTCTGTGTCTCTCTTTCTCTGTCTGTCTTCTCCCTCTCTCTCTCTGTGTGCCTCTCTCTCTCTCTCTCTCCCCCCCCATCTGTTTGCTTCTCTCTCTCTCTGTCTGTTTCTCACTATCTCTCTCTGCCCATCTCTGTCTGTCTCTCTCTCTCTCTCTCTCTGCCTATTTCTCTCTGTGTGTCTGTCTTCTGTCTTACTCTCTTTCTCTTCCTGTCTGTCTGTCTGTCTGTCTCTCTCTGTCTCTCTCTCCCGTCTGTCTGTTTCTCTCTCTCTCTCTCTCTCTCTCTCTCTCTCTCTCTTTCTGTGTGTTTCTCTCTGTCTCTCTCTGTCCCTCTCTGTCTTTGTCTGTCTGTCTCTCTGTCTGTCTCTGTCTGCCTTCTCTCTCTCTCTCTCTCTCTGCCTGTCTGTTTCTCTCTCTCTCTCTCTCTCTCTCTCTCTCTCTGCCTGTCTGTTTCTCTCTCTCTCTCTCTCTCTCTCTCTCTCTGCCTGTCTGTTTGTCTCTCTCTCTCTCTCTCTCTCTCTCTCTCTCTGCCTGTCTGTCTCTCTCTCTCTCTCTCTCTCTCTCTCTCTCTCTCTCTGTCTCTCTGTCGCTCGCTCTCTCCGTGTCGGTCTTCTGCCTTAGTCTCTTTCTCTTCCTGTCTGTCTGTCTGTCTCTCTCTCTCTCTCTCTTTCTCTTTCTCTGTCTTTCTCTCCCCCTGTCTGTCTGTTTCTCTCTGTCTCTCTCTCTCCCCCCCTCTTTCTATGCGTTTCTCTCCGTCTCTCTCTGTCCATCTCTGTCTCTCTCTCTCTCTCTCTCTCTCTCTCTCTCTCTCTCTCTGCGCCTGTCTCTCTCCCTGTGTCTGTCTTCTGTCTTACTCTATTTCTCTGCCTGTCTTTCAGTCTGTGGCTTTGTCTCTCTCTCCCTGTCTGTGTCTCTCTGTCTCTCTCTGCCTGTGTTTCTCTCACTGTGTCTGTCTTCTGTCTGATTCTCTTTCTCTGCCTGTCGCTCCCTCTTTCTGTCTGTTTCTCTGTCTCAGTGCGTCTCTGTCCCTTTCTCTCTCTCTCTCTCTCTCTCTCTCTCTCTCTCTCTCTCTCTCTCTCTCTCTCTTTCTCTGTCTGTCTTTTGTCTTACTTTGTTTCTCTGCCTGCCTGTGTGCCTGCCTGCCTGTCTGTCTGTCTCTCTCTCTGTCTGTCTCTCTCTCTCCCTTTTGGTCTGTTTCTCTCTGTCTCTCTCTCTGTCTCTCTCTCTCTCTGTCTCTCTCTGTGTGTATCTTTGTATCTCTGTCTGTCTCTCTCTCGCTCTCGCTATCTCCCACCTTCTCTTTCTTTGCCAAAAGAGCTCAAGTACCTCTAATGTAATCCAGTACCAAGGCCTCAATTCTTAACTTTAGACACCCCAGATTTGATCTTCCCACAGAATGCTGTACAGAAGTGGTGAGTTGATTTCTGGACTTGGATACCTCAGAGATACTACATAATAATAAAGATACCACCCTAAAATCTGGGGTTGCTTCTCCCTCGAGTGTCTCAAAAAAATCATACCTCTGTTCACCTAGGATGCTGGGAGGGTTTTCTCAATGTGCCTCTGCCCGTGTCCTAAAGGACCTGGGACCAAGCCCTGTCCGTTCTGTCTCAAATCTGTATCTGCAAGCACTTCTCAAATCTGTATCTGAAAGCACTTCAAAGAACCACTGGCTCTGTGAAAATATCCCAGAAGTGGCTTCGGCCTCTTGGCTAGGAGGCCTAAGCCTGCTGAGACCTTGCCTGCCCAGGATTCTGTGTGAACAAAAGTGCCTCTGCTGAGAGCTGGGATCCTCGGGACCATGCTTGCTAGCGCTGGATGAGTCTCCGGAAGGATGCACGGGACTCCGCAAAGCTGACCTCTCCCAACGAGGTCAAAGGCATCCCTGTGCATTGGCCCGAGGCCTCCAACGTACATCACCCGTCACCATCACCATCACCATCACCATCACCATCACCATCACCATCACCGTCAGCATCCTGGCGAGCCTGCCCGAGGCCCCAACTACCGGGAGACACTTGGGAGCCCGGCCTTCCTCGGTTAAAGTCCAAAGGGACGGCGACTTCCATCCACCAGGTCTCCACTGAACTGCGAAGATGCGGAGCGTAGGGCAGAGAGGGGACGTGGAGGGGAGACGTCCTGACAGGCGATGAGTTCCCTAGGCTCTGGCGACCCCAACCACGACCCACGGTCCCGGGCACCCGTGGGACACCATCGCTTTTTCCCTTCCTCTGTCCACAGCCGCCCCCACCCCACCCCATCCCCCACCCCACGCACACGCGCTGGAGGTTACAAAACCACACGGCGTGAATAGAGCCTGACGGAGTGAGAGAGACCATTTCACGAGTCGGGGGGTGGGTCGGGGGGTGGGGGGGGGGGGTTCTGTAGAGAGCCCGATTCTCCCTCGTGGGTGGCTACAGGCTAGAAATGAATCTCGCTTCTTGGGCGGAGGGGCTTCCTTAGGCAGTCACGTTTCCGGGAGTATCTCTCAAACCCTCCCTTGAGGCCACAAAATAGATTCCACCCCACCCCTCGACGTTTCCCTGTTTTCCCGGGTGCTGGACGTATCCTGTCAAGAGACCCGAGGGTGACTCGTTGCGTTAAACACCTTGATTGGCTTTGTGAGTTTGTTTCTGAGATGCGGTCTCGCTCTGTCCCCCCGACTGGAGTGCAGTGGCATGATCTCAGCTCACTGCAACCTCTGCCTCCCGGGTCCCAGCGATTCTCCTGCCTTCAGCGGCACCATGCCCGGCTCCTCTTTTAATTTGTAGTAGACACGGGGTTTCGCCCTGTTTCACTGCCTTTCACTGTAGAGTCTCGATAAGAGCCACACCTCGTTCTGTGCCACAGAATGACTTCTTTATCATGCCGACTCTGGAAAGCCCGGCCCCTTGTGATCCATTTCAAACCGAGAGTCACCTCATGTTTGGAAAGCGGATCCGCTCCCAAGTTCGGTGGAGGGATGTGACATATGTAGGACGAGGGACTCT
>NW_027327153.1:0-19759 GCF_047675955.1 Chlorocebus sabaeus
TTGAGCTGGTCAAAACCGGTTTGAGCCAGTCAAAACCGGTTTGAAAATGTCTGGTCTGGTTTGAGCCTGTCAAAACCGGTTTGAGCCGGTCTGGCCCGGATTTAGCCGGTCTGTGCCGCTCTCGTCTGGTTTGATCTGGTTTCAGCCGGTCTGGGCCTGTCTGGGCCAGTTTGATCCGGTGTGAGCCAGTCTGGTCCGGTTTGATCCGTTGTCATCCGGTCAAAACCGGTTTGAGCCGCTCTGGTCCGGATTGAGCCAGTCTGGTCTGGTTTGAGCCGGTCAAAACCGGTGTGAGCCGGTTTGGTCTGGTTGAAGCCAGTCAAAACCGATTCGAGCCTGTCTGAGCCGGTCTGGTCCGCTTTGATCCAGTCTATTCAGGTCAAAACCGGTTTTGAGCTGGTGTAAACCCGTTTTTAGCCGGTCTGCTGTGGTTTGAGCTGGTCAAAACCGGTTTCAGCCCGTCTGGTGTGGTTTGAGCCGGTCAAAACCGGTTCAAGCCGTTCAAAACCAGTTTGTGCCAGTCAAAACCGCATAGAATCGGTCTGGTCTGTTTTGAGCAGGTCTAATCAGGTCAAAACCGGTTTAAGCCGCCGAAAACCGGTTTTAAATGATCTGGAGTGGTTTGAGCCGGTCAAACTGGTTTCAGCCGGTCACAACCGGATTGAGGCAGTCAAAACCGGTTTGAACTGCTCTGGTCTGGTTTGCGCTGATGAAAACTGGCTCAGGTCGGTCAAAACCGGTTTGAGCCGGTGTGGTCTGGTTTGCACCGTTCAAAACCGCTTTGTGGTCCGGTTTTAGGCGGTCTGGGCTTGTCTGGTCCGGTTTGGTCCGATTTTAGCCGGTCTGGGCCGGTCTGATTCGGTTTGATCTGGTCTCATCCGGTCAAAACCGGTTTTAGCCAGTCAAAAACCGGTTTCAGCTGGTCTGGGGTGGTTTGAGAAGGTCAAAACCGGTTTGAGCCGGGCTGGTCTGGTTTGAGCCGGTCTGCTCTGGTTTGAGCCGGTCAAAACCGGTTCGAGCCGGTCAAAACCGCTTTGAGCCAGTCTGGTCTGGTTTGAACCGGTCAAAACCGGTTTGTGGCCCAGTTTTAGGCATTCTGGGCCGGTCTGGTCCGGTTTGATCCGATTTTAGCTGGTCTGGGCCTGTCTGATTCGGTTTGATCTGGTGTCAGCCGGTCAAAACCGGTTTTAGCCGGTCAAAACCGGTTTCAGCCTGTCTGGTGTGGTTTGAGCAGTTCAAAACCGGTTTGACTCGGTCAAAACAGGTTTGAGCCGGTCTGGTCTGGTTTGAGCCGGTCAAAACCGGTTTGAGCCTGTTTGGTCTGGTTTGAGCCAGTCAAAACCGATTCAAGCCTGTCTAAGCCGGTCTGGGACGGTTTGATCCGGTCTAATCAGGTCAAAACCGGTTTTGAGCCTGTGGAAAACCTGTTTTAGCCGGTCTGGAGTGGTTTGAACCGGTCAAAACCGGATTGAGCCAGTCAAAATCGGTTTCAACCGGTCTGGTCTGGTTTGAGCCGGTCAACACCGGTTTGAGCCGGTCTGGCCCGGTTTCAGCCAGTCTGGGCCGGTCTCGTCCGGTTTGATCCGATTTCAGCCGGTCCGGGCCTGTCTGGTCCGGTTTGATCCGGTGTGAGCCGGTCTGCTCCGGTTTGATCCGTTGTCATCTGGTAAAAGCCGGTTTGAGCCGCTCTGGTCCAGATTGAGCTGCTCTGGTGTGGTTTGAGCTGTTCTAAACCGGCTCAGGCCAGTCAAAACCGGTTTGAGCCGGTCTGGTCTGGTTTCAGCCGGTCAAAACTGCTTTGTGGCCTGCTTTCAGCCGGTCTGGGCCGCTCTGGTCCTGTTTGATCCAGTTTCAGCTCGTCTGTGCTGGTCGAGTGTGGTTTGATCTGGTCAAAACCGCTTTGAGCCAGGCAAAACTGGTTTGAGCTGGGCTGGTCTGGTTTGAGCCGGTGAAAACCGGCTCAGGTCAGTCAAAATCGGTTTGAGCCGGTCTCGCCTGGTTTGAACCGGTCAAAACCGGTTTGTGGCCCAGTTTTAGGCAGTCTGGGCCGGTCGGGTACGGTATGATCGGATTGTAGCCGGTCTGGGCTGGTCTGATTCAGTTTGATCCGGTCTCATCCGGTCAAACCCGGTTTTAGCCGGTCAAAAGTAGTTTCAGCCGGCCTGGTGTGGTTTGAGCCGGTCAAAAGCAGTTTGAGCTGGTCAAAACCGATTCGAGCCGTTCAAAACCGGTTTGTGACGATCAAAACCGTATTGAACCGGTCTGGTCTGGTTTGAGCTGGTCTAATCAGGTCAAAAACCGCTTTAAGCCGGTAAAAACCGGTTTTACCCGTTCTGGAGTGGTTTGAGCCGGTCAAAACCAGTTTCAGCCGGTCAAAACCGGATTGAGGCAGTCAAAACCGGTTTGAACCGCTCTGGTCTGGTTTGAGCCGGTCTGGTCTGGTTTGAGCCAGTTAAAACCGGTTTGTGTCCCGGTTTCAGCCGGTCTTGGCCGGTCTGCTCCGGTTTGATCTCGTTTCAGCTGGTCTGGGTCGGTCGAGTCCGGTTTGATCCGGTCAAAACCGCTTTGAGCTGGTGAAAACCGGTTTGAAACGGTATGATCTGGTTTGAGCCGGTCTGCTCTGGTTTGAGCTGGTCAAAACCGGTTCAAGCCGGTCAAAAGCGCTTTGAGCCGGTCTGGTCTGGTTTGAACCAGTCAAAACCGGTTGTGGCCCAGTTTTAGGCATTCTGGGACGGTCTGGTCCGGTTTGATCCGATTTTAGCCGGTCTGGGCCCGTCTGATTCGGTATGATCGGGCCTCATCCGGTCAAAACCGGTTTTAGCCGGTCAAAACCGGTTTCAGCCTGTCTGGTGTGGTTTGAGCAGTTCAAAACAGGTTTGACACGGTCAAAACATGTTTGAGCCGGTCTGGTCTGGTTTGAGCCGGTCAAAACCGGTTTGAGCCGGTTTGGTCTGGTTGAAGCCAGTCAAAACCGATTCGAGCTTGTCTGAGCCGGTCTGGTCCGGTTTGATCCGGTCTAATCAGATCAAAACCGGTTTGAGCCAGTGAAAACCGGTTTTAGCCGGTTTGGAGTGGTTTGAGCCGGTCAAAACCGGAATGAGCCAGTCAAAACCGGTTTGAACCGGTCTGGTCTTGATTGAGCCGTTCAAAACCGGCTCAGGTCGATCAAAATCGGTTTGAGCTGGTCTGGCCTGGTTTGAACCGGTAAAAACCGTTTTGTGGCCCAGTTTTAGGCAGTCTGTGCCGGTCGGGTACGGTTTGATCGGATTGTAGCCGGGCTGGCCGGTCTGATTTGGTTTGATCCGCTCTCATCCGGTCAAACCCGGTATTAGCCGTTCAAAACCGGTTTCAGCCGGTCTGGTGTGGTTTCAGCAGGTCAAAACCGGTTTGTGGCCCAGTTTTAGGCATTCTGGGACGGTCTGGTCCGGTTTGATCCGATTTTAGCCGTTCTGGGGCCCGTCTGATTCGGTTTGATCCGGCCTCATCCGGTCAAAACTGGTTTTAGCCAGTCAAAACCGGTTTCAGCCGGTCTGGTGTGGTTTCAGCAGGTCAAAACCGGTTTGAGCCGGTCTGGTCTGGTTTGAGCCGGTCTGGTCTGGTTTGAGCTGGTCAAAACAGGTTCGAGCCAGTGAAAACTGGATTGAGCCGGTTTGGTCTGGTTGAAGTCAGTTGAAACCAATTCGAGCCTGTCTGAGCCGGTCTGGTCCGGTTTGACCCGGTCTAATCAGGTCAAAACCGGTTTGGGCCATTGAAAACTGGTTTAGCCGGTCTGGAGTGGTTTGAGCTGGTCAAAACCGGTTTGAGCCGGTCAAAACCGGATTGAGCCAGTCTAAACCAGTTTGAACCTGTCTGGTCTCGTTTGAGCCGGTCAAAGCCGATTTGAGCCAGTCTGGACCAGTTTTAGCCAGTCTGTGCCACTCTCATCTGGTTTGATCCGGTTTCAGCCGGTCTGGGCCTGTCTGGGCCAGTTCGATCCGGTGTGAGCCAGTCTGGTCCGGTTTGACCCGTTGTCATCCGGTCAAAACCGGTTTGAACCGCTCTGGTCCGGATTGGGCCGGTCTGGTCTGGTTTGAGCCGGTCTAAACCGGCTCAGGTCGGTCAAAACCGGTTTGAGCCGGTCTGGTCTGGTTTGAGCCAGTCAAAACCGGTTTGTGTCCCGGTTTCAGCCAGTCTTGGCCGGTCTGCTCCGGTTTGATCTCGTTTCAGCTGGTCTGGGTCGGTCGAGTCCGGTTTGATCCGGTCAAAACCGCTTTGAGCCGGTCCAAACCGGTTTGAAACGGTATGATCTGGTTTGAGCCGGTCTGCTCTGGGTTGAGCCGGTCAAAACCGGTTCGAGCCGGTCAAAACCGCTTTGAGCCGGTCTGGTCTGTTTTGAACCGGTCAAAACCGGTTTGTGGCCCAGTTTTAGGCCTTCTGGGCCGCTCTGGTCTGGTTTGATCCGATTTTTAGCCGGTCTGGGCCCGTCTGATTCGGTTTGATCCGGCCTCATCCGGTCAAAACCGGTTTTAGCCGGTCAAAACCGGTTTCAGCCTGTCTGGTGTGGTTTGAGCAGTTCAAAACCGGTTTGACCCGGTCAAAACAGGTTTGAGCCGGTCTGGTCTGGTTTGAGCCGGTCTGGTCTGGTTTGAGCTGGTCAAAACCGGTTTGAGCCGGTTTGGTCTGGTTGAAGCCAGTCAAAACCGATTCGAGCCTGTCTGAGCCGGTCTGGTCCGGTTTGATCCGGTCTAATGCGATCAACACCGGTTTGAGCCAGTGAAAACTGGTTTTAGCCGGTCTGGAGTGGTTTGAGCCGGTCAAAACCGGATTGAGCCAGTCAAAACCGGTTTGAACCGGTCTGGTCTTGATTGAGCCGTTCAAAACCGGCTCAGGTCGATCAAAATCGGTTTGAGGCGGTCTGGCCTGGTTTGAACCGGTCAAAACCGGTTTGTGGCCCAGTTTTAGGCAGTCTGGGCCGGTCGGGTATGGTTTGATCCGATTTTAGCCGGTCTGGGCCGGTCTGATTCGGTTTGATCCGGTCTCATCCGGTCAAACCCGGTTTTAGCTGGTCAAAACCGGTTTCAGCCGGTCTGGTGTGGTTTGAGCCGGTCAAAACCGGTTCGAGCCGTTCAAAACCGGTTTGTGACGATCAAAACCGGATTGAACCGGTCTGGTCTGGTTTGAGCTGCTCTAATCAGGTCAAAACCGGTTTAACCTGTCAAAACCGGTTTTACACAGACTGGAGTGGTTTGAGCCGGTCAAAACCGGTTTCAGCTGGTCAAAACCGAATTGAGGCTGTCAAAACCGGTTTGAACCGGTCTGGTCTGGTTTGAGCTGGTCAAAACCGGCTCAGGTCGGTCCAGATCGGTTTGAGCCTATCTGGTCTGGTTTCAGCCAGTGAAAACCACTTTGTGGCCCGCTTTCAGCCGGTCTGGGCCGGTCTGGTCCTGTTTGATCCGCTTTCAGCTCATCTGGGCCGGTAGAGTCTGGTTTGATCCGATCAAAACCGCGTTGAGCCGGTCTAAACCGGTTTGAGCCGGTCAAAACCGGATTGAGGCAGTCAAAACCGGTGTGAACCGGTCTGGTCTGGTTTGAGCCGTTCTAAACCATCTCAGGCCGGTCAAAACCGGTTTGAGCCGTTCTGGTTTGTTTTCAGCGGGTCAAAACCGCTTTGTGGCCCGCTTTCAGCCGGTCTGGGCCGGTCTGATTCGGTTTGATCCGGTCTCATCCGGTCAAACCCGGTTTTAGCCGGTCAAAACCGGTTTCAGCCGGTCTGGTGTGGTTTGAGCCAGTCAAAACCGGTTTGAACCGGTCTGGTCTGGTTCGAGCCTGTGAAAACCGGCTCAGGTCGGTCAAAACCGCTTTGAGCCGGTCAAAACCGGTTCGAGCCGTTCAAAACCGGTTTGTGCCAGTCAAAACCGCATTGAAAAGGTCTGGTCCGGTTTGAGCTGGTCTAATCAGGTCAAAACCGGTTTAAGCTGTTGAAAACAGGTTTTACCCGGTCTGTAGTGGTTTGAGCCGGTCAAAACAGGTTTCAGCCGGTCAAAACCGGATTGAGGGAATCAAAACGGGTTTGAACCGGTCTGTTCTGGTTTGGGCCGGTCAAAACCGGCTCAGGTCGGTCAAAACCGGTTTGAGCCGGTCTGGTCTGGTTTGCACCGGGCAAAACCGGTTTGTGGCCCAGTTTTATGCGGTCTGGGCTGGTCTGGTCCGGTTTGATGTGATTTTAGCCGGTCTGGGCCGGTCTGATTCGGTTTGATCTGGTCTCATCCGGTCAAAACCGGTTTTAGCCGGTCAATACCAGTTTCAGCCGGTCTGGTGTGGTTTGAGCAGGTCAAAACCGGATTGAGCTGGTCAAAAACGGTTTGAGCCTGTCTGGTCTGGTTTGAGCCGGTCTGGTCTGTTTTGAGCTGGTCAAAACCCGTTCGAGCCGGTCAAAACTGGATTGAGCCGGTTTTGTCTGGTTGAAGTCAGTCGAAACCAATTCCAGCCTGTCTGAGCCGGTCTGGTCCAGTTTGACCCGGTCTAATCACGTCAAAACCGGTTTGGGCCGTTGAAAACCGATTTTAGCCGTTCTGGAGTGGTTTGAGCTGGTCAAAACCGGTTTGAGCCGGTCAAAACCGGATTGAGCCAGTCAAAACCGGTTTGAAAATGTCTGGTCTGGTTTGAGCCTGTCAAAACCGGTTTGAGCCGGTCTGGCCCGGATTTAGCCGGTCTGTGCCGCTCTCATCTGGTTTGATCTGGTTTCAGCCGGTCTGGGCCTGTCTGGGCCAGTTTGATCCGGTGTGAGCCAGTCTGGTCCGGTTTGATCCGTTGTCATCCGGTCAAAACCGGTTTGAGCCGCTCTGGTCCGGATTGAGCCAGTCTGGTCTGGTTTGAGCCGGTCAAAACCGGTGTGAGCCGGTTTGGTCTGGTTGAAGCCAGTCAAAACCGATTCGAGCCTGTCTGAGCCGGTCTGGTCCGCTTTGATCCAGTCTATTCAGGTCAAAACCGGTTTGAGCTGGTGTAAACCCGTTTTTAGCCGGTCTGCTGTGGTTTGAGCTGGTCAAAACCGGTTTCAGCCCGTCTGGTGTGGTTTGAGCCGGTCAAAACCGGTTCAAGCCGTTCAAAACCAGTTTGTGCCAGTCAAAACCGCATAGAATCGGTCTGGTCTGTTTTGAGCAGGTCTAATCAGGTCAAAACCGGTTTAAGCCGCCGAAAACCGGTTTTAAATGATCTGGAGTGGTTTGAGCCGGTCAAAACTGGTTTCAGCCGGTCACAACCGGATTGAGGCAGTCAAAACCGGTTTGAACTGCTCTGGTCTGGTTTGCGCTGATGAAAACTGGCTCAGGTCGGTCAAAACCGGTTTGAGCCGGTGTGGTCTGGTTTGCACCGTTCAAAACCGCTTTGTGGTCCGGTTTTAGGCGGTCTGGGCTTGTCTGGTCCGGTTTGGTCCGATTTTAGCCGGTCTGGGCCGGTCTGATTCGGTTTGATCTGGTCTCATCCGGTCAAAACCGGTTTTAGCCAGTCAAAACCGGTTTCAGCTGGTCTGGGGTGGTTTGAGAAGGTCAAAACCGGTTTGAGCCGGGCTGGTCTGGTTTGAGCCGGTCTGCTCTGGTTTGAGCCGGTCAAAACCGGTTCGAGCCGGTCAAAACCGCTTTGAGCCAGTCTGGTCTGGTTTGAACCGGTCAAAACCGGTTTGTGGCCCAGTTTTAGGCATTCTGGGCCGGTCTGGTCCGGTTTGATCCGATTTTAGCTGGTCTGGGCCTGTCTGATTCGGTTTGATCTGGTGTCAGCCGGTCAAAACCGGTTTTAGCCGGTCAAAACCGGTTTCAGCCTGTCTGGTGTGGTTTGAGCAGTTCAAAACCGGTTTGACTCGGTCAAAACAGGTTTGAGCCGGTCTGGTCTGGTTTGAGCCGGTCAAAACCGGTTTGAGCCTGTTTGGTCTGGTTTGAGCCAGTCAAAACCGATTCAAGCCTGTCTAAGCCGGTCTGGGACGGTTTGATCCGGTCTAATCAGGTCAAAACCGGTTTGAGCCTGTGAAAACCTGTTTTAGCCGGTCTGGAGTGGTTTGAACCGGTCAAAACCGGATTGAGCCAGTCAAAATCGGTTTCAACCGGTCTGGTCTGGTTTGAGCCGGTCAACACCGGTTTGAGCCGGTCTGGCCCGGTTTCAGCCAGTCTGGGCCGGTCTCGTCCGGTTTGATCCGATTTCAGCCGGTCCGGGCCTGTCTGGTCCGGTTTGATCCGGTGTGAGCCGGTCTGCTCCGGTTTGATCCGTTGTCATCTGGCAAAAACCGGTTTGAGCCGCTCTGGTCCAGATTGAGCTGCTCTGGTGTGGTTTGAGCTGTTCTAAACCGGCTCAGGCCAGTCAAAACCGGTTTGAGCCGGTCTGGTCTGGTTTCAGCCGGTCAAAACTGCTTTGTGGCCTGCTTTCAGCCGGTCTGGGCCGCTCTGGTCCTGTTTGATCCGGTTTCAGCTCGTCTGTGCTGGTCGAGTGTGGTTTGATCTGGTCAAAACCGCTTTGAGCCAGGCAAAACTGGTTTGAGCTGGGCTGGTCTGGTTTGAGCCGGTGAAAACCGGCTCAGGTCAGTCAAAATCGGTTTGAGCCGGTCTCGCCTGGTTTGAACCGGTCAAAACCGGTTTGTGGCCCAGTTTTAGGCAGTCTGGGCCGGTCGGGTACGGTATGATCGGATTGTAGCCGGTCTGGGCTGGTCTGATTCAGTTTGATCCGGTCTCATCCGGTCAAACCCGGTTTTAGACGGTCAAAACTAGTTTCAGCCGGCCTGTTGTGGTTTGAGCCGGTCAAAAGCAGTTTGAGCTGGTCAAAACCGATTCGAGCCGTTCAAAACCGGTTTGTGACGATCAAAACCGTATTGAACCGGTCTGGTCTGGTTTGAGCTGGTCTAATCAGGTCAAAACCGCTTTAAGCCGGTAAAAACCGGTTTTACCCGTTCTGGAGTGGTTTGAGCCGGTCAAAACCAGTTTCAGCCGGTCAAAACCGGATTGAGGCAGTCAAAACCGGTTTGAACCGCTCTGGTCTGGTTTGAGCCGGTCTGGTCTGGTTTGAGCCAGTTAAAACCGGTTTGTGTCCCGGTTTCAGCCGGTCTTGGCCGGTCTGCTCCGGTTTGATCTCGTTTCAGCTGGTCTGGGTCGGTCGAGTCCGGTTTGATCCGGTCAAAACCGCGCTGGTGAAAACCGGTTTTGAAACGGTATGATCTGGTTTGAGCCGGTCTGCTCTGGTTTGAGCTGGTCAAAACCGGTTCAAGCCGGTCAAAAGCGCTTTGAGCCGGTCTGGTCTGGTTTGAACCAGTCAAAACCGGTTGTGGCCCAGTTTTAGGCATTCTGGGACGGTCTGGTCCGGTTTGATCCGATTTTAGCCGGTCTGGGCCCGTCTGATTCGGTATGATCGGGCCTCATCCGGTCAAAACCGGTTTTAGCCGGTCAAAACCGGTTTCAGCCTGTCTGGTGTGGTTTGAGCAGTTCAAAACAGGTTTGACACGGTCAAAACATGTTTGAGCCGGTCTGGTCTGGTTTGAGCCGGTCAAAACCGGTTTGAGCCGGTTTGGTCTGGTTGAAGCCAGTCAAAACCGATTCGAGCTTGTCTGAGCCGGTCTGGTCCGGTTTGATCCGGTCTAATCAGATCAAAACCGGTTTGAGCCAGTGAAAACCGGTTTTAGCCGGTTTGGAGTGGTTTGAGCCGGTCAAAACCGGAATGAGCCAGTCAAAACCGGTTTGAACCGGTCTGGTCTTGATTGAGCCGTTCAAAACCGGCTCAGGTCGATCAAAATCGGTTTGAGCTGGTCTGGCCTGGTTTGAACCGGTAAAAACCGTTTTGTGGCCCAGTTTTAGGCAGTCTGTGCCGGTCGGGTACGGTTTGATCGGATTGTAGCCGGGCTGGGCCGGTCTGATTTGGTTTGATCCGCTCTCATCCGGTCAAACCCGGTATTAGCCGTTCAAAACCGGTTTCAGCCGGTCTGGTGTGGTTTCAGCAGGTCAAAACCGGTTTGTGGCCCAGTTTTAGGCATTCTGGGACGGTCTGGTCCGGTTTGATCCGATTTTAGCCGTTCTGGGCCCGTCTGATTCGGTTTGATCCGGCCTCATCCGGTCAAAACTGGTTTTAGCCAGTCAAAACCGGTTTCAGCCGGTCTGGTGTGGTTTCAGCAGGTCAAAACCGGTTTGAGCCGGTCTGGTCTGGTTTGAGCCGGTCTGGTCTGGTTTGAGCTGGTCAAAACAGGTTCGAGCCAGTGAAAACTGGATTGAGCCGGTTTGGTCTGGTTGAAGTCAGTTGAAACCAATTCGAGCCTGTCTGAGCCGGTCTGGTCCGGTTTGACCCGGTCTAATCAGGTCAAAACCGGTTTGGGCCATTGAAAACTGGTTTAGCCGGTCTGGAGTGGTTTGAGCTGGTCAAAACCGTTTGAGCCGGTCAAAACCGGATTGAGCCAGTCTAAACCAGTTTGAACCTGTCTGGTCTCGTTGGAGCCGGTCAAAGCCGATTTGAGCCAGTCTGGACCAGTTTTAGCCAGTCTGTGCCACTCTCATCTGGTTTGATCCGGTTTCAGCCGGTCTGGGCCTGTCTGGGCCAGTTCGATCCGGGTGTGAGCCAGTCTGGTCCGGTTTGACCCGTTGTCATCCGGTCAAAACCGGTTTGAACCGCTCTGGTCCGGATTGGGCCGGTCTGGTCTGGTTTGAGCCGGTCTAAAACCGGCTCAGGTCGGTCAAAACCGGTTTGAGCCGGTCTGGTCTGGTTTGAGCCAGTCAAAACCGGTTTGTGTCCCGGTTTCAGCCAGTCTTGGCCGGTCTGCTCCGGTTTGATCTCGTTTCAGCTGGTCTGGGTCGGTCGAGTCCGGTTTGATCCGGTCAAAACCGCTTTGAGCCGGTCCAAACCGGTTTGAAACGGTATGATCTGGTTTGAGCCGGTCTGCTCTGGGTTGAGCCGGTCAAAACCGGTTCGAGCCGGTCAAAACCGCTTTGAGCCGGTCTGGTCTGTTTTGAACCGGTCAAAACCGGTTTGTGGCCCAGTTTTAGGCCTTCTGGGCCGCTCTGGTCTGGTTTGATCCGATTTTAGCCGGTCTGGGCCCGTCTGATTCGGTTTGATCCGGCCTCATCCGGTCAAAACCGGTTTTAGCCGGTCAAAACCGGTTTCAGCCTGTCTGGTGTGGTTTGAGCAGTTTCAAAACCGGTTTGACCCGGTCAAAACAGGTTTGAGCCGGTCTGGTCTGGTTTGAGCCGGTCTGGTCTGGTTTGAGCTGGTCAAAACCGGTTTGAGCCGGTTTGGTCTGGTTGAAGCCAGTCAAAACCGATTCGAGCCTGTCTGAGCCGGTCTGGTCCGGTTTGATCCGGTCTAATGCGATCAACACCGGTTTGAGCCAGTGAAAACTGGTTTTAGCCGGTCTGGAGTGGTTTGAGCCGGTCAAAACCGGATTGAGCCAGTCAAAACCGGTTTTGAACCGGTCTGGTCTTGATTGAGCCGTTCAAAACCGGCTCAGGTCGATCAAAATCGGTTTGAGGCGGTCTGGCCTGGTTTGAACCGGTCAAAACCGGTTTGTGGCCCAGTTTTAGGCAGTCTGGGCCGGGTCGGGTATGGTTTGATCCGATTTTAGCCGGTCTGGGCCGGTCTGATTCGGTTTGATCCGGTCTCATCCGGTCAAACCCGGTTTTAGCTGGTCAAAACCGGTTTCAGCCGGTCTGGTGTGGTTTGAGCCGGTCAAAACCGGTTCGAGCCGTTCAAAACCGGTTTGTGACGATCAAAACCGGATTGAACCGGTCTGGTCTGGTTTGAGCTGCTCTAATCAGGTCAAAACCGGTTTAACCTGTCAAAACCGGTTTTACACAGACTGGAGTGGTTTGAGCCGGTCAAAACCGGTTTCAGCTGGTCAAAACCGAATTGAGGCTGTCAAAACCGGTTTGAACCGGTCTGGTCTGGTTTGAGCTGGTCAAAACCGGCTCAGGTCGGTCCAGATCGGTTTGAGCCTATCTGGTCTGGTTTCAGCCAGTGAAAACCACTTTGTGGCCCGCTTTCAGCCGGTCTGGGCCGGTCTGGTCCTGTTTGATCCGCTTTCAGCTCATCTGGGCCGGTAGAGTCTGGTTTGATCCGATCAAAACCGCGTTGAGCCGGTCTAAACCGGTTTGAGCCGGTCAAAACCGGATTGAGGCAGTCAAAACCGGTGTGAACCGGTCTGGTCTGGTTTGAGCCGTTCTAAACCATCTCAGGCCGGTCAAAACCGGTTTGAGCCGTTCTGGTTTGTTTTCAGCGGGTCAAAACCGCTTTGTGGCCCGCTTTCAGCCGGTCTGGGCCGGTCTGATTCGGTTTGATCCGGTCTCATCCGGTCAAACCCGGTTTTAGCCGGTCAAAACCGGTTTCAGCCGGTCTGGTGTGGTTTGAGCCAGTCAAAACCGGTTTGAACCGGTCTGGTCTGGTTCGAGCCTGTGAAAACCGGCTCAGGTCGGTCAAAACCGCTTTGAGCCGGTCAAAACCGGTTCGAGCCGTTCAAAACCGGTTTGTGCCAGTCAAAACCGCATTGAAAAGGTCTGGTCCGGTTTGAGCTGGTCTAATCAGGTCAAAACCGGTTTAAGCTGTTGAAAACAGGTTTTACCCGGTCTGTAGTGGTTTGAGCCGGTCAAAACAGGTTTCAGCCGGTCAAAACCGGATTGAGGGAATCAAAACGGGTTTGAACCGGTCTGTTCTGGTTTGGGCCGGTCAAAACCGGCTCAGGTCGGTCAAAACGGTTTGAGCCGGTCTGGTCTGGTTTGCACCGGGCAAAACCGGTTTGTGGCCCAGTTTTATGCGGTCTGGGCTGGTCTGGTCCGGTTTGATGTGATTTTAGCCGGTCTGGGCCGGGTCTGATTCGGTTTGATCTGGTCTCATCCGGTCAAAACCGGTTTTAGCCGGTCAATACCAGTTTCAGCCGGTCTGGTGTGGTTTTGAGCAGGTCAAAACCGGATTGAGCTGGTCAAAAACGGTTTGAGCCGGTCTGGTCTGGTTTGAGCCGGTCTGGTCTGTTTTGAGCTGGTCAAAACCCGTTCGAGCCGGTCAAAACTGGATTGAGCCGGTTTTGTCTGGTTGAAGTCAGTCGAAACCAATTCCAGCCTGTCTGAGCCGGTCTGGTCCAGTTTGACCCGGTCTAATCACGTCAAAACCGGTTTGGGCCGTTGAAAACCGATTTTAGCCGTTCTGGAGTGGTTTGAGCCTGTCAAAACCGGTTTGAGCCGGTCTGGCCCGGATTTAGCCGGTCTGTGCCGCTCTCATCTGGTTTGATCTGGTTTCAGCCGGTCTGGGCCTGTCTGGGCCAGTTTGATCCGGTGTGAGCCAGTCTGGTCCGGTTTGATCCGTTGTCATCCGGTCAAAACCGGTTTGAGCCGCTCTGGTCCGGATTGAGCCAGTCTGGTCTGGTTTGAGCCGGTCAAAACCGGTGTGAGCCGGTTTGGTCTGGTTGAAGCCAGTCAAAACCGATTCGAGCCTGTCTGAGCCGGTCTGGTCCGCTTTGATCCAGTCTATTCAGGTCAAAACCGGTTTGAGCTGGTGTAAACCCGTTTTTAGCCGGTCTGCTGTGGTTTGAGCTGGTCAAAACCGGTTTCAGCCCGTCTGGTGTGGTTTGAGCCGGTCAAAACCGGTTCAAGCCGTTCAAAACCAGTTTGTGCCAGTCAAAACCGCATAGAATCGGTCTGGTCTGTTTTGAGCAGGTCTAATCAGGTCAAAACCGGTTTAAGCCGCCGAAAACCGGTTTTTAAATGATCTGGAGTGGTTTGAGCCGGTCAAAACTGGTTTCAGCCGGTCACAACCGGATTGAGGCAGTCAAAACCGGTTTGAACTGCTCTGGTCTGGTTTGCGCTGATGAAAACTGGCTCAGGTCGGTCAAAACCGGTTTGAGCCGGTGTGGTCTGGTTTGCACCGTTCAAAACCGCTTTGTGGTCCGGTTTTAGGCGGTCTGGGCTTGTCTGGTCCGGTTTGGTCCGATTTTAGCCGGTCTGGGCCGGTCTGATTCGGTTTGATCTGGTCTCATCCGGTCAAAACCGGTTTTAGCCAGTCAAAACCGGTTTCAGCTGGTCTGGGGTGGTTTGAGAAGGTCAAAACCGGTTTGAGCCGGGCTGGTCTGGTTTGAGCCGGTCTGCTCTGGTTTGAGCCGGTCAAAACCGGTTCGAGCCGGTCAAAACCGCTTTGAGCCAGTCTGGTCTGGTTTGAACCGGTCAAAACCGGTTTGTGGCCCAGTTTTAGGCATTCTGGGCCGGTCTGGTCCGGTTTGATCCGATTTTAGCCGGTCTGGGCCTGTCTGATTCGGTTTGATCTGGTGTCAGCCGGTCAAAACCGGTTTTAGCCGGTCAAAACCGGTTTCAGCCTGTCTGGTGTGGTTTGAGCAGTTCAAAACCGGTTTGACTCGGTCAAAACAGGTTTGAGCCGGTCTGGTCTGGTTTGAGCCGGTCAAAACCGGTTTGAGCCTGTTTGGTCTGGTTTGAGCCAGTCTAAACCGATTCAAGCCTGTCTAAGCCGGTCTGGGACGGTTTGATCCGGTCTAATCAGGTCAAAACCGGTTTGAGCCTGTGAAAACCTGTTTTAGCCGGTCTGGAGTGGTTTGAACCGGTCAAAACCGGATTGAGCCAGTCAAAATCGGTTTCAACCGGTCTGGTCTGGTTTGAGCCGGTCAACACCGGTTTGAGCCGGTCTGGCCCGGTTTCAGCCAGTCTGGGCCGGTCTCGTCCGGTTTGATCCGATTTCAGCCGGTCCGGGCCTGTCTGGTCCGGTTTGATCCGGTGTGAGCCGGTCTGCTCCGGTTTGATCCGTTGTCATCTGGCAAAAACCGGTTTGAGCCGCTCTGGTCCAGATTGAGCTGCTCTGGTGTGGTTTGAGCTGTTCTAAACCGGCTCAGGCCAGTCAAAACCGGTTTGAGCCGGTCTGGTCTGGTTTCAGCCGGTCAAAACTGCTTTGTGGCCTGCTTTCAGCCGGTCTGGGCCGCTCTGGTCCTGTTTGATCCGGTTTCAGCTCGTCTGTGCTGGTCGAGTGTGGTTTGATCTGGTCAAAACCGCTTTGAGCCAGGCAAAACTGGTTTGAGCTGGGCTGGTCTGGTTTGAGCCGGTGAAAACCGGCTCAGGTCAGTCAAAATCGGTTTGAGCCGGTCTCGCCTGGTTTGAACCGGTCAAAACCGGTTTGTGGCCCAGTTTTAGGCAGTCTGGGCCGGTCGGGTACGGTATGATCGGATTGTAGCCGGTCTGGGCTGGTCTGATTCAGTTTGATCCGGTCTCATCCGGTCAAACCCGGTTTTAGACGGTCAAAACTAGTTTCAGCCGGCCTGTTGTGGTTTGAGCCGGTCAAAAGCAGTTTGAGCTGGTCAAAACCGATTCGAGCCGTTCAAAACCGGTTTGTGACGATCAAAACCGTATTGAACCGGTCTGGTCTGGTTTGAGCTGGTCTAATCAGGTCAAAACCGCTTTAAGCCGGTAAAAACCGGTTTTACCCGTTCTGGAGTGGTTTGAGCCGGTCAAAACCAGTTTCAGCCGGTCAAAACCGGATTGAGGCAGTCAAAACCGGTTTGAACCGCTCTGGTCTGGTTTGAGCCGGTCTGGTCTGGTTTGAGCCAGTTAAAACCGGTTTGTGTCCCGGTTTCAGCCGGTCTTGGCCGGTCTGCTCCGGTTTGATCTCGTTTCAGCTGGTCTGGGTCGGTCGAGTCCGGTTTGATCCGGTCAAAACCGCTTTGAGCTGGTGAAAACCGGTTTGAAACGGTATGATCTGGTTTGAGCCGGTCTGCTCTGGTTTGAGCTGGTCAAAACCGGTTCAAGCCGGTCAAAAGCGCTTTGAGCCGGTCTGGTCTGGTTTGAACCAGCGTCAAAACCGGTTGTGGCCCAGTTTTAGGCATTCTGGGACGGTCTGGTCCGGTTTGATCCGATTTTAGCCGGTCTGGGCCCGTCTGATTCGGTATGATCGGGCCTCATCCGGTCAAAACCGGTTTTAGCCGGTCAAAACCGGTTTCAGCCTGTCTGGTGTGGTTTGAGCAGTTCAAAACAGGTTTGACACGGTCAAAACATGTTTGAGCCGGTCTGGTCTGGTTTGAGCCGGTCAAAACCGGTTTGAGCCGGTTTGGTCTGGTTGAAGCCAGTCAAAACCGATTCGAGCTTGTCTGAGCCGGTCTGGTCCGGTTTGATCCGGTCTAATCAGATCAAAACCGGTTTGAGCCAGTGAAAACCGGTTTTAGCCGGTTTGGAGTGGTTTTGAGCCGGTCAAAACCGGAATGAGCCAGTCAAAACCGGTTTGAACCGGTCTGGTCTTGATTGAGCCGTTCAAAACCGGCTCAGGTCGATCAAAATCGGTTTGAGCTGGTCTGGCCTGGTTTGAACCGGTAAAAAACCGTTTTGTGGCCCAGTTTTAGGCAGTCTGTGCCGGTCGGGTACGGTTTGATCGGATTGTAGCCGGGCTGGGCCGGTCTGATTTGGTTTGATCCGCTCTCATCCGGTCAAACCCGGTATTAGCCGTTCAAAACCGGTTTCAGCCGGTCTGGTGTGGTTTCAGCAGGTCAAAACCGGTTTGTGGCCCAGTTTTAGGCATTCTGGGACGGTCTGGTCCGGTTTGATCCGATTTTAGCCGTTCTGGGCCCGTCTGATTCGGTTTGATCCGGCCTCATCCGGTCAAAACTGGTTTTAGCCAGTCAAAACCGGTTTCAGCCGGTCTGGTGTGGTTTCAGCAGGTCAAAACCGGTTTGAGCCGGTCTGGTCTGGTTTGAGCCGGTCTGGTCTGGTTTGAGCTGGTCAAAACAGGTTCGAGCCAGTGAAAACTGGATTGAGCCGGTTTGGTCTGGTTGAAGTCAGTTGAAACCAATTCGAGCCTGTCTGAGCCGGTCTGGTCCGGTTTGACCCGGTCTAATCAGGTCAAAACCGGTTTGGGCCATTGAAAACTGGTTTAGCCGGTCTGGAGTGGTTTGAGCTGGTCAAAACCGGTTTGAGCCGGTCAAAACCGGATTGAGCCAGTCTAAACCAGTTTGAACCTGTCTGGTCTCGTTTGAGCCGGTCAAAGCCGATTTGAGCCAGTCTGGACCAGTTTTAGCCAGTCTGTGCCACTCTCATCTGGTTTGATCCGGTTTCAGCCGGTCTGGGCCTGTCTGGGCCAGTTCGATCCGGTGTGAGCCAGTCTGGTCCGGTTTGACCCGTTGTCATCCGGTCAAAACCGGTTTGAACCGCTCTGGTCCGGATTGGGCCGGTCTGGTCTGGTTTGAGCCGGTCTAAACCGGCTCAGGTCGGTCAAAAACCGGTTTGAGCCGGTCTGGTCTGGTTTGAGCCAGTCAAAACCGGTTTGTGTCCCGGTTTCAGCCAGTCTTGGCCGGTCTGCTCCGGTTTGATCTCGTTTCAGCTGGTCTGGGTCGGTCGAGTCCGGTTTGATCCGGTCAAAACCGCTTTGAGCCGGTCCAAACCGGTTTGAAACGGTATGATCTGGTTTGAGCCGGTCTGCTCTGGGTTGAGCCGGTCAAAACCGGTTCGAGCCGGTCAAAACCGCTTTGAGCCGGTCTGGTCTGTTTTGAACCGGTCAAAACCGGTTTGTGGCCCAGTTTTAGGCCTTCTGGGCCGCTCTGGTCTGGTTTGATCCGATTTTAGCCGGTCTGGGCCCGTCTGATTCGGTTTGATCCGGCCTCATCCGGTCAAAACCGGTTTTAGCCGGTCAAAACCGGTTTCAGCCTGTCTGGTGTGGTTTGAGCAGTTCAAAACCGGTTTGACCCGGTCAAAACAGGTTTGAGACGGTCTGGTCTGGTTTGAGCTGGTCAAAACCGGTTTGAGCCGGTTTGGTCTGGTTGAAGCCAGTCAAAACCGATTCGAGCCTGTCTGAGCCGGTCTGGTCCGGTTTGATCCGGTCTAATGCGATCAACACCGGTTTGAGCCAGTGAAAACTGGTTTTAGCCGGTCTGGAGTGGTTTGAGCCGGTCAAAACCGGATTGAGCCAGTCAAAACCGGTTTGAACCGGTCTGGTCTTGATTGAGCCGTTCAAAACCGGCTCAGGTCGATCAAAATCGGTTTTGAGGCGGTCTGGCCTGGTTTGAACCGGTCAAAACCGGTTTGTGGCCCAGTTTTAGGCAGTCTGGGCCGGTCGGGTATGGTTTGATCCGATTTTAGCCGGTCTGGGCCGGTCTGATTCGGTTTGATCCGGTCTCATCCGGTCAAACCCGGTTTTAGCCGGTCAAAAACCGGTTTCAGCCGGTCTGGTGTGGTTTGAGCCGGTCAAAACCGGTTCGAGCCGTTCAAAACCGGTTTGTGACGATCAAAACCGGATTGAACCGGTCTGGTCTGGTTTGAGCTGCTCTAATCAGGTCAAAACCGGTTTAACCTGTCAAAACCGGTTTTACACAGACTGGAGTGGTTTGAGCCGGTCAAAACCGGTTTCAGCTGGTCAAAACCGAATTGCGGCTGTCAAAACCGGTTTGAACCGGTCTGGTCTGGTTTGAGCTGGTCAAAACCGGCTCAGGTCGGTCCAGATCGGTTTGAGCCTATCTGGTCTGGTTTCAGCCAGTGAAAACCACTTTGTGGCCCGCTTTCAGCCGGTCTGGGCCGGTCTGGTCCTGTTTGATCCGCTTTCAGCTCATCTGGGCCGGGTAGAGTCTGGTTTGATCCGATCAAAACCGCGTTGAGCCGGTCTAAACCGGTTTGAGCCGGTCAAAACCGGATTGAGGCAGTCAAAACCGGTGTGAACCGGTCTGGTCTGGTTTGAGCCGTTCTAAACCATCTCAGGCCGGTCAAAACCGGTTTGAGCCGTTCTGGTTTGTTTTCAGCGGGTCAAAACCGCTTTGTGGCCCGCTTTCAGCCGGTCTGGGCCGGTCTGATTCGGTTTGATCCGGTCTCATCCGGTCAAACCCGGTTTTAGCCGGTCAAAACCGGTTTCAGCCGGTCTGGTGTGGTTTGAGCCAGTCAAAACCGGTTTGAACCGGTCTGGTCTGGTTCGAGCCTGTGAAAACCGGCTCAGGTCGGTCAAAACCGCTTTGAGCCGGTCAAAACCGGTTCGAGCCGTTCAAAACCGGTTTGTGCCAGTCAAAACCGCATTGAAAAGGTCTGGTCCGGTTTGAGCTGGTCTAATCAGGTCAAAACCGGTTTAAGCTGTTGAAAACAGGTTTTACCCGGTCTGTAGTGGTTTGAGCCGGTCAAAACAGGTTTCAGCCGGTCAAAACCGGATTGAGGGAATCAAAACGGGTTTGAACCGGTCTGTTCTGGTTTGGGCCGGTCAAAACCGGCTCAGGCCGGTCAAAACCGGTTTGAGCCGGTCTGGTCTGGTTTGCACCGGGCAAAACCGGTTTGTGGCCCAGTTTTATGCGGTCTGGGCTGGTCTGGTCCGGTTTGATGTGATTTTAGCCGGTCTGGGCCGGTCTGATTCGGTTTGATCTGGTCTCATCCGGTCAAAACCGGTTTTAGCCGGTCAATACCAGTTTCAGCCGGTCTGGTGTGGTTTGAGCAGGTCAAAACCGGATTGAGCTGGTCAAAAACGGTTTGAGCCTGTCTGGTCTGGTTTGAGCCGGTCTGGTCTGTTTTGAGCTGGTCAAAACCCGTTCGAGCCGGTCAAAACTGGATTGAGCCGGTTTTGTCTGGTTGAAGTCAGTCGAAACCAATTCCAGCCTGTCTGAGCCGGTCTGGTCCAGTTTGACCCGGTCTAATCACGTCAAAACCGGTTTGGGCCGTTGAAAACCGATTTTAGCCGTTCTGGAGTGGTTTGAGCTGGTCAAAACCGGTTTGAGCCGGTCAAAACCGGATTGAGCCAGTCAAAACCGGTTTGAAAATGTCTGGTCTGGTTTGAGCCTGTCAAAACCGGTTTGAGCCGGTCTGGCCCGGATTTAGCCGGTCTGTGC
>NW_027327154.1:0-19759 GCF_047675955.1 Chlorocebus sabaeus
TGCCCTGTGTTCTGTTAATTCATCTCACAGAGTTACATCTTTCCCTTCAAGAAGCCTTTCGCTAAGGCTGTTCTTGTGGAATTGGCAAAGGGATATTTGGAAGCCCATAGAGGGCTATGGTGAAAAAGGAAATATCTTCCGTTCAAAACTGGAAAGAAGCTTTCTGAGAAACTGCTCTGTGTTCTGTTAATTCATCTCACAGAGTTACATCTTTCCCTTCAAGAAGCCTTTCGCTAAGGCTGTTCTTGTGGAATTGGCAAAGGGATATTTGGAAGCCCATAGAGGGCTATGGTGAAAAAGGAAATATCTTCCGTTCAAAACTGGAAAGAAGCTTTCTGAGAAACTGCTCTGTGTTCTGTTAATTCATCTCACAGAGTTACATCTTTCCCTTCAAGAAGCCTTTCGCTAAGGCTGTTCTTGTGGAATTGGCAAAGGGATATTTGGAAGCCCTTAGAGAGCTATGGTGAAAAAGGAAATATCTTCCGTTCAAAACTGGAAAGAAGCTTTCTGAGAAACTGCTCTGTGTTCTGTTAATTCATCTCACAGAGTTACATCTTTCCCTTCAAGAAGCCTTTCGCTAAGGCTGTTCTTGTGGAATTGGCAAAGGGATATTTGGAAGCCCATAGAGGGCTATGGTGAAAAAGGAAATATCTTCCGTTCAAAACTGGAAAGAAGCTTTCTGAGAAACTGCTCTGTGTTCTGTTAATTCATCTCACAGAGTTACATCTTTCCCTTCAAGAAGCCTTTCGCTAAGGCTGTTCTTGTGGAATTGGCAAAGGGATATTTGGAAGCCCATAGAGGGCTACGGTGAAAAAGGAAATATCTTCCGTTCAAAACTGGAAAGAAGCTTTCTGAGAAACTGCTCTGTGTTCTGTTAATTCATCTCACAGAGTTACATCTTTCCCTTCAAGAAGCCTTTCGCTAAGGCTGTTCTTGTGGAATTGGCAAAGGGATATTTGGAAGCCCATAGAGGGCTATGGTGAAAAAGGAAATATCTTCCGTTCAAAACTGGAAAGAAGCTTTCTGAGAAACTGCTCTGTGTTCTGTTAATTCATCTCACAGAGTTACATCTTTCCCTTCAAGAAGCCTTTCGCTAAAGCTGTTCTTGTGGAATTGGCAAAGGGATATTTGGAAGCCCATAGAGGGCTACGGTGAAAAAGGAAATATCTTCCGTTCAAAACTGGAAAGAAGCTTTCTGAGAAACTGCTCTGTGTTCTGTTAATTCATCTCACAGAGTTACATCTTTCCCTTCAAGAAGCCTTTCGCTAAGGCTGTTCTTGTGGAATTGGCAAAGGGATATTTGGAAGCCCATAGAGGGCTATGGTGAAAAAGGAAATATCTTCCGTTCAAAACTGGAAAGAAGCTTTCTGAGAAACTGCTCTGTGTTCTGTTAATTCATCTCACAGAGTTACATCTTTCCCTTCAAGAAGCCTTTCGCTAAGGCTGTTCTTGTGGAATTGGCAAAGGGATATTTGGAAGCCCATAGAGGGCTATGGTGAAAAAGGAAATATCTTCCGTTCAAAACTGGAAAGAAGCTTTCTGAGAAACTGCTCTGTGTTCTGTTAATTCATCTCACAGAGTTACATCTTTCCCTTCAAGAAGCCTTTCGCTAAGGCTGTTCTTGTGGAATTGGCAAAGGGATATTTGGAAGCCCATAGAGGGCTATGGTGTAAAAGGAAATATCTTCCGTTCAAAACTGGAAAGAAGCTTTCTGAGAAACTGCTCTGTGTTCTGTTAATTCATCTCACAGAGTTACATCTTTCCCTTCAAGAAGCCTTTCGCTAAGGCTGTTCTTGTGGAATTGGCAAAGGGATATTTGGAAGCCCATAGAGGGCTATGGTGAAAAAGGAAATATCTTCCGTTCAAAACTGGAAAGAAGCTTTCTGAGAAACTGCTCTGTGTTCTGTTAATTCATCTCACAGAGTTACATCTTTCCCTTCAAGAAGCCTTTCGCTAAGGCTGTTCTTGTGGAATTGGCAAAGGGATATTTGGAAGCCCATAGAGGGCTATGGTAAAAAAGGAAATATCTTCCGTTCAAAACTGGAAAGAAGCTTTCTGAGAAACTGCTCTGTGTTCTGTTAATTCATCTCACAGAGTTACATCTTTCCCTTCAAGAAGCTTTTCGCTAAGGCTGTTCTTGTGGAATTGGCAAAGGGATATTTGGAAGCCCATAGAGGGCTATGGTGAAAAAGGAAATATCTTCCGTTCAAAACTGGAAAGAAGCTTTCTGAGAAACTGCTCTGTGTTCTGTTAATTCATCTCACAGAGTTACATCTTTCCCTTCAAGAAGCCTTTCGCTAAGGCTGTTCTTGTGGAATTGGCAAAGGGATATTTGGAAGCCCATAGAGGGCTATGGTGAAAAAGGAAATATCTTCCGTTCAAAACTGGAAAGAAGCTTTCTGAGAAACTGCTCTGTGTTCTGTTAATTCATCTCACAGAGTTACATCTTTCCCTTCAAGAAGCCTTTCGCTAAGGCTGTTCTTGTGGAATTGGCAAAGGGATATTTGGAAGCCCATAGAGGGGCTATGGTGAAAAAGGAAATATCTTCCGTTCAAAACTGGAAAGAAGCTTTCTGAGAAACTGCCCTGTGTTCTGTTAATTCATCTCACAGAGTTACATCTTTCCCTTCAAGAAGCCTTTCGCTAAGGCTGTTCTTGTGGAATTGGCAAAGGGATATTTGGAAGCCCATAGAGGGCTATGGTGAAAAAGGAAATATCTTCCGTTCAAAACTTGAAAGAAGCTTTCTGAGAAACTGCTCTGTGTTCTGTTAATTCATCTCACAGAGTTACATCTTTCCCTTCAAGAAGCCTTTCGCTAAGGCTGTTCTTGTGGAATTGGCAAAGGGATATTTGGAAGCCCATAGAGGGCTATGGTGAAAAAGGAAATATCTTCCGTTCAAAACTGGAAAGAAGCTTTCTGAGAAACTGCTCTGTGTTCTGTTAATTCATCTCACAGAGTTACATCTTTCCCTTCAAGAAGCCTTTCGCTAAGGCTGTTCTTGTGGAATTGGCAAAGGGATATTTGGAAGCCCTTAGAGAGCTATGGTGAAAAAGGAAATATCTTCCGTTCAAAACTGGAAAGAAGCTTTCTGAGAAACTGCTCTGTGTTCTGTTAATTCATCTCACAGAGTTACATCTTTCCCTTCAAGAAGCCTTTCGCTAAGGCTGTTCTTGTGGAATTGGCAAAGGGATATTTGGAAGCCCATAGAGGGCTATGGTGAAAAAGGAAATATCTTCCGTTCAAAACTGGAAAGAAGCTTTCTGAGAAACTGCTCTGTGTTCTGTTAATTCATCTCACAGAGTTACATCTTTCCCTTCAAGAAGCCTTTCGCTAAGGCTGTTCTTGTGGAATTGGCAAAGGGATATTTGGAAGCCCATAGAGGGCTATGGTGAAAAAGGAAATATCTTCCGTTCAAAACTGGAAAGAAGCTTTCTGAGAAACTGCTCTGTGTTCTGTTAATTCATCTCACAGAGTTACATCTTTCCCTTCAAGAAGCCTTTCGCTAAGGCTGTTCTTGTGGACTTGGCAAAGGGATATTTGGAAGCCCATAGAGGGCTATGGTGAAAAAGGAAATATCTTCCGTTCAAAACTGGAAATAAAGCTTTCTGAGAAACTGCTCTGTGTTCTGTTAATTCATCTCACAGAGTTACATCTTTCCCTTCAAGAAGCCTTTCGCTAAGGCTGTTCTTGTGGAATTGGCAAAGGGATATTTGGAAGCCCATAGAGGGCTATGGTGAAAAAGGAAATATCTTCCGTTCAAACTGGAAAGAAGCTTTCTGAGAAACTGCTCTGTGTTCTGTTCATTCATCTCACAGAGTTACATCTTTCCCTTCAAGAAGCCTTTCGCTAAGGCTGTTCTTGTGGAATTGGCAAAGGGATATTTGGAAGCCCATAGAGGGCTACGGTGAAAAAGGAAATATCTTCCGTTCAAAACTGGAAAGAAGCTTTCTGAGAAACTGCTCTGTGTTCTGTTAATTCATCTCACAGAGTTACATCTTTCCCTTCAAGAAGCCTTTCGCTAAGGCTGTTCTTGTGGAATTGGCAAAGGGATATTTGGAAGCCAATAGAGGGCTACGGTGAAAAAGGAAATATCTTCCGTTCAAAACTGGAAAGAAGCTTTCTGAGAAACTGCTCTGTGTTCTGTTAATTCATCTCACAGAGTTACATCTTTCCCTTCAAGAAGCCTTTCGCTAAGGCTGTTCTTGTGGAATTGGCAAAGGGATATTTGGAAGCCCATAGAGGGCTATGGTGAAAAAGGAAATATCTTCCGTTCAAAACTGGAAAGAAGCTTTCTGAGAAACTGCTCTGTGTTCTGTTAATTCATCTCACAGAGTTACATCTTTCCCTTCAAGAAGCCTTTCGCTAAGGCTGTTCTTGTGGAATTGGCAAAGGGATATTTGGAAGCCCATAGAGGGCTCTGGTGAAAAAGGAAATATCTTCCGTTCAAAACTGGAAAGAAGCTTTCTGAGAAACTGCTCTGTGTTCTGTTAATTCATCTCACAGAGTTACATCTTTCCCTTCAAGAAGCCTTTCGCTAAGGCTGTTCTTGTGGAATTGGCAAAGGGATATTTGGAAGCCCATAGAGGGCTATGGTGAAAAAGGAAATATCTTCCGTTCAAAACTGGAAAGAAGCTTTCTGAGAAACTGCTCTGTGTTCTGTTAATTCATCTCACAGAGTTACATCTTTCCCTTCAAGAAGCCTTTCGCTAAGGCTGTTCTTGTGGAATTGGCAAAGGGATATTTGGAAGCCCATAGAGGGCTATGGTGAAAAAGGAAATATCTTCCGTTCAAAACTGGAAAGAAGCTTTCTGAGAAACTGCTCTGTGTTCTGTTAATTCATCTCACAGAGTTACATCTTTCCCTTCAAGAAGCCTTTCGCTAAGGCTGTTCTTGTGGAATTGGCAAAGGGATATTTGGAAGCCCATAGAGGGCTACGGTGAAAAAGGAAATATCTTCCGTTCAAAACTGGAAAGAAGCTTTCTGAGAAACTGCTCTGTGTTCTGTTAATTCATCTCACAGAGTTACATCTTTCCCTTCAAGAAGCCTTTCGCTAAGGCTGTTCTTGTGGAATTGGCAAAGGGATATTTGGAAGCCCATAGAGGGCTATGGTGAAAAAGGAAATATCTTCCGTTCAAAACTGGAAAGAAGCTTTCTGAGAAACTGCTCTGTGTTCTGTTAATTCATCTCACAGAGTTACATCTTTCCCTTCAAGAAGCCTTTCGCTAAGGCTGTTCTTGTGGAATTGGCAAAGGGATATTTGGAAGCCCATAGAGGGCTATGGTGAAAAAGGAAATATCTTCCGTTCAAAACTGGAAAGAAGCTTTCTGAGAAACTGCTCTGTGTTCTGTTAATTCATCTCACAGAGTTACATCTTTCCCTTCAAGAAGCCTTTCGCTAAGGCTGTTCTTGTGGACTTGGCAAAGGGATATTTGGAAGCCCATAGAGGGCTATGGTGAAAAAGGAAATATCTTCCGTTCAAAACTGGAAAGAAGCTTTCTGAGAAACTGCTCTGTGTTCTGTTAATTCATCTCACAGAGTTACATCTTTCCCTTCAAGAAGCCTTTCGCTAAGGCTGTTCTTGTGGAATTGGCAAAGGGATATTTGGAAGCCCATAGAGGGCTATGGTGAAAAAGGAAATATCTTCCGTTCAAAACTGGAAAGAAGCTTTCTGAGAAACTGCTCTGTGTTCTGTTAATTCATCTCACAGAGTTACATCTTTCCCTTCAAGAAGCCTTTCGCTAAGGCTGTTCTTGTGGAATTGGCAAAGGGATATTTGGAAGCCCATAGAGGGCTACGGTGAAAAAGGAAATATCTTCCGTTCAAAACTGGAAAGAAGCTTTCTGAGAAACTGCTCTGTGTTCTGTTAATTCATCTCACAGAGTTACATCTTTCCCTTCAAGAAGCCTTTCGCTAAGGCTGTTCTTGTGGAATTGGCAAAGGGATATTTGGAAGCCCATAGAGGGCTACGGTGAAAAAGGAAATATCTTCCGTTCAAAACTGGAAAGAAGCTTTCTGAGAAACTGCTCTGTGTTCTGTTAATTCATCTCACAGAGTTACATCTTTCCCTTCAAGAAGCCTTTCGCTAAGGCTGTTCTTGTGGAATTGGCAAAGGGATATTTGGAAGCCCATAGAGGGCTATGGTGAAAAAGGAAATATCTTCCGTTCAAAACTGGAAAGAAGCTTTCTGAGAAACTGCTCTGTGTTCTGTTAATTCATCTCACAGAGTTACATCTTTCCCTTCAAGAAGCCTTTCGCTAAGGCTGTTCTTGTGGAATTGGCAAAGGGATATTTGGAAGCCCATAGAGGGCTATGGTGAAAAAGGAAATATCTTCCGTTCAAAACTGGAAAGAAGCTTTCTGAGAAACTGCTCTGTGTTCTGTTAATTCATCTCACAGAGTTACATCTTTCCCTTCAAGAAGCCTTTCGCTAAGGCTGTTCTTGTGGAATTGGCAAAGGGATATTTGGAAGCCCATAGAGGGCTACGGTGAAAAAGGAAATATCTTCCGTTCAAAACTGGAAAGAAGCTTTCTGAGAAACTGCTCTGTGTTCTGTTAATTCATCTCACAGAGTTACATCTTTCCCTTCAAGAAGCCTTTCGCTAAGGCTGTTCTTGTGGAATTGGCAAAGGGATATTTGGAAGCCCATAGAGGGCTATGGTGAAAAAGGAAATATCTTCCGTTCAAAACTGGAAAGAAGCTTTCTGAGAAACTGCTCTGTGTTCTGTTAATTCATCTCACAGAGTTACATCTTTCCCTTCAAGAAGCCTTTCGCTAAGGCTGTTCTTGTGGAATTGGCAAAGGGATATTTGGAAGCCCATAGAGGGCTACGGTGAAAAAGGAAATATCTTCCGTTCAAAACTGGAAAGAAGCTTTCTGAGAAACTGCTCTGTGTTCTGTTAATTCATCTCACAGAGTTACATCTTTCCCTTCAAGAAGCCTTTCGCTAAGGCTGTTCTTGTGGAATTGGCAAAGGGATATTTGGAAGCCCATAGAGGGCTACGGTGAAAAAGGAAATATCTTCCGTTCAAAACTGGAAAGAAGCTTTCTGAGAAACTGCTCTGTGTTCTGTTAATTCATCTCACAGAGTTACATCTTTCCCTTCAAGAA
The DNA here is from genome assembly GCF_047675955.1 of Chlorocebus sabaeus. NCBI lineage: Eukaryota > Metazoa > Chordata > Mammalia > Primates > Cercopithecidae > Chlorocebus > Chlorocebus sabaeus. The sequence goes on from NW_027327154.1 coordinate 7,107, forward strand.
GCCTTTCGCTAAGGCTGTTCTTGTGGAATTGGCAAAGGGATATTTGGAAGCCCATAGAGGGCTATGGTGAAAAAGGAAATATCTTCCGTTCAAAACTGGAAAGAAGCTTTCTGAGAAACTGCTCTGTGTTCTGTTAATTCATCTCACAGAGTTACATCTTTCCCTTCAAGAAGCCTTTCGCTAAGGCTGTTCTTGTGGAATTGGCAAAGGGATATTTGGAAGCCCATAGAGGGCTACGGTGAAAAAGGAAATATCTTCCGTTCCAAACTGGAAAGAAGCTTTCTGAGAAACTGCTCTGTGTTCTGTTAATTCATCTCACAGAGTTACATCTTTCCCTTCAAGAAGCCTTTCGCTAAGGCTGTTCTTGTGGAATTGGCAAAGGGATATTTGGAAGCCCATAGAGGGCTATGGTGAAAAAGGAAATATCTTCCGTTCAAAACTGGAAAGAAGCTTTCTGAGAAACTGCTCTGTGTTCTGTTAATTCATCTCACAGAGTTACATCTTTCCCTTCAAGAAGCCTTTCGCTAAGGCTGTTCTTGTGGAATTGGCAAAGGGATATTTGGAAGCCCATAGAGGGCTATGGTGAAAAAGGAAATATCTTCCGTTCAAAACTGGAAAGAAGCTTTCTGAGAAACTGCTCTGTGTTCTGTTAATTCATCTCACAGAGTTACATCTTTCCCTTCAAGAAGCCTTTCGCTAAGGCTGTTCTTGTGGAATTGGCAAAGGGATATTTGGAAGCCCATAGAGGGCTATGGTGAAAAAGGAAATATCTTCCGTTCAAAACTGGAAAGAAGCTTTCTGAGAAACTGCTCTGTGTTCTGTTAATTCATCTCACAGAGTTACATCTTTCCCTTCAAGAAGCCTTTCGCTAAGGCTGTTCTTGTGGAATTGGCAAAGGGATATTTGGAAGCCCATAGAGGGCTATGGTGAAAAAGGAAATATCTTCCGTTCAAAACTGGAAAGAAGCTTTCTGAGAAACTGCTCTGTGTTCTGTTAATTCATCTCACAGAGTTACATCTTTCCCTTCAAGAAGCCTTTCGCTAAGGCTGTTCTTGTGGAATTGGCAAAGGGATATTTGGAAGCCCATAGAGGGCTATGGTGAAAAAGGAAATATCTTCCGTTCAAAACTGGAAAGAAGCTTTCTGAGAAACTGCTCTGTGTTCTGTTAATTCATCTCACAGAGTTACATCTTTCCCTTCAAGAAGCCTTTCGCTAAGGCTGTTCTTGTGGAATTGGCAAAGGGATATTTGGAAGCCCATAGAGGGCTACGGTGAAAAAGGAAATATCTTCCGTTCAAAACTGGAAAGAAGCTTTCTGAGAAACTGCTCTGTGTTCTGTTAATTCATCTCACAGAGTTACATCTTTCCCTTCAAGAAGCCTTTCGCTAAGGCTGTTCTTGTGGAATTGGCAAAGGGATATTTGGAAGCCCATAGAGGGCTATGGTGAAAAAGGAAATATCTTCCGTTCAAAACTGGAAAGAAGCTTTCTGAGAAACTGCTCTGTGTTCTGTTAATTCATCTCACAGAGTTACATCTTTCCCTTCAAGAAGCCTTTCGCTAAGGCTGTTCTTGTGGAATTGGCAAAGGGATATTTGGAAGCCCATAGAGGGCTACGGTGTTTCTGAGAAACTGCTCTGTGTTCTGTTAATTCATCTCACAGAGTTACATCTTTCCCTTCAAGAAGCCTTTCGCTAAGGCTGTTCTTGTGGAATTGGCAAAGGGATATTTGGAAGCCCATAGAGGGCTATGGTGAAAAAGGAAATATCTTCCGTTCAAAACTGGAAAGAAGCTTTCTGAGAAACTGCTCTGTGTTCTGTTAATTCATCTCACAGAGTTACATCTTTCCCTTCAAGAAGCCTTTCGCTAAGGCTGTTCTTGTGGAATTGGCAAAGGGATATTTGGAAGCCCATAGAGGGCTATGGTGAAAAAGGAAATATCTTCCGTTCAAAACTGGAAAGAAGCTTTCTGAGAAACTGCTCTGTGTTCTGTTAATTCATCTCACAGAGTTACATCTTTCCCTTCAAGAAGCCTTTCGCTAAGGCTGTTCTTGTGGACTTGGCAAAGGGATATTTGGAAGCCCATAGAGGGCTATGGTGAAAAAGGAAATATCTTCCGTTCAAAACTGGAAAGAAGCTTTCTGAGAAACTGCTCTGTGTTCTGTTAATTCATCTCACAGAGTTACATCTTTCCCTTCAAGAAGCCTTTCGCTAAGGCTGTTCTTGTGGAATTGGCAAAGGGATATTTGGAAGCCCATAGAGGGCTATGGTGAAAAAGGAAATATCTTCCGTTCAAAACTGGAAAGAAGCTTTCTGAGAAACTGCTCTGTGTTCTGTTCATTCATCTCACAGAGTTACATCTTTCCCTTCAAGAAGCCTTTCGCTAAGGCTGTTCTTGTGGAATTGGCAAAGGGATATTTGGAAGCCCATAGAGGGCTACGGTGAAAAAGGAAATATCTTCCGTTCAAAACTGGAAAGAAGCTTTCTGAGAAACTGCTCTGTGTTCTGTTAATTCATCTCACAGAGTTACATCTTTCCCTTCAAGAAGCCTTTCGCTAAGGCTGTTCTTGTGGAATTGGCAAAGGGATATTTGGAAGCCCATAGAGGGCTACGGTGAAAAAGGAAATATCTTCCGTTCAAAACTGGAAAGAAGCTTTCTGAGAAACTGCTCTGTGTTCTGTTAATTCATCTCACAGAGTTACATCTTTCCCTTCAAGAAGCCTTTCGCTAAGGCTGTTCTTGTGGAATTGGCAAAGGGATATTTGGAAGCCCATAGAGGGCTATGGTGAAAAAGGAAATATCTTCCGTTCAAAACTGGAAAGAAGCTTTCTGAGAAACTGCTCTGTGTTCTGTTAATTCATCTCACAGAGTTACATCTTTCCCTTCAAGAAGCCTTTCGCTAAGGCTGTTCTTGTGGAATTGGCAAAGGGATATTTGGAAGCCCATAGAGGGCTATGGTGAAAAAGGAAATATCTTCCGTTCAAAACTGGAAAGAAGCTTTCTGAGAAACTGCTCTGTGTTCTGTTAATTCATCTCACAGAGTTACATCTTTCCCTTCAAGAAGCCTTTCGCTAAGGCTGTTCTTGTGGAATTGGCAAAGGGATATTTGGAAGCCCATAGAGGGCTACGGTGAAAAAGGAAATATCTTCCGTTCAAAACTGGAAAGAAGCTTTCTGAGAAACTGCTCTGTGTTCTGTTAATTCATCTCACAGAGTTACATCTTTCCCTTCAAGAAGCCTTTCGCTAAGGCTGTTCTTGTGGAATTGGCAAAGGGATATTTGGAAGCCCATAGAGGGCTATGGTGAAAAAGGAAATATCTTCCGTTCAAAACTGGAAAGAAGCTTTCTGAGAAACTGCTCTGTGTTCTGTTAATTCATCTCACAGAGTTACATCTTTCCCTTCAAGAAGCCTTTCGCTAAGGCTGTTCTTGTGGAATTGGCAAAGGGATATTTGGAAGCCCATAGAGGGCTATGGTGAAAAAGGAAATATCTTCCGTTCAAAACTGGAAAGAAGCTTTCTGAGAAACTGCTCTGTGTTCTGTTAATTCATCTCACAGAGTTACATCTTTCCCTTCAAGAAGCCTTTCGCTAAGGCTGTTCTTGTGGAATTGGCAAAGGGATATTTGGAAGCCCATAGAGGGCTACGGTGAAAAAGGAAATATCTTCCGTTCAAAACTGGAAAGAAGCTTTCTGAGAAACTGCTCTGTGTTCTGTTAATTCATCTCACAGAGTTACATCTTTCCCTTCAAGAAGCCTTTCGCTAAGGTTGTTCTTGTGGAATTGGCAAAGGGATATTTGGAAGCCCATAGAGGGCTATGGTGAAAAAGGAAATATCTTCCGTTCAAAACTGGAAAGAAGCTTTCTGAGAAACTGCTCTGTGTTCTGTTAATTCATCTCACAGAGTTACATCTTTCCCTTCAAGAAGCCTTTCCCTAAGGCTGTTCTTGTGGAATTGGCAAAGGGATATTTGGAAGCCCATAGAGGGCTACGGTGAAAAAGGAAATATCTTCCGTTCCAAACTGGAAAGAAGCTTTCTGAGAAACTGCTCTGTGTTCTGTTAATTCATCTCACAGAGTTACATCTTTCCCTTCAAGAAGCCTTTCGCTAAGGCTGTTCTTGTGGAATTGGCAAAGGGATATTTGGAAGCCCATAGAGGGCTATGGTGAAAAAGGAAATATCTTCCGTTCAAAACTGGAAAGAAGCTTTCTGAGAAACTGCTCTGTGTTCTGTTAATTCATCTCACAGAGTTACATCTTTCCCTTCAAGAAGCCTTTCGCTAAGGCTGTTCTTGTGGAATTGGCAAAGGGATATTTGGAAGCCCATAGAGGGCTATGGTGAAAAAGGAAATATCTTCCGTTCAAAACTGGAAAGAAGCTTTCTGAGAAACTGCTCTGTGTTCTGTTAATTCATCTCACAGAGTTACATCTTTCCCTTCAAGAAGCCTTTCGCTAAGGCTGTTCTTGTGGAATTGGCAAAGGGATATTTGGAAGCCCATAGAGGGCTATGGTGAAAAAGGAAATATCTTCCGTTCAAAACTGGAAAGAAGCTTTCTGAGAAACTGCTCTGTGTTCTGTTAATTCATCTCACAGAGTTACATCTTTCCCTTCAAGAAGCCTTTCGCTAAGGCTGTTCTTGTGGAATTGGCAAAGGGATATTTGGAAGCCCATAGAGGGCTATGGTGAAAAAGGAAATATCTTCCGTTCAAAACTGGAAAGAAGCTTTCTGAGAAACTGCTCTGTGTTCTGTTAATTCATCTCACAGAGTTACATCTTTCCCTTCAAGAAGCCTTTCGCTAAGGCTGTTCTTGTGGAATTGGCAAAGGGATATTTGGAAGCCCATAGAGGGCTATGGTGAAAAAGGAAATATCTTCCGTTCAAAACTGGAAAGAAGCTTTCTGAGAAACTGCTCTGTGTTCTGTTAATTCATCTCACAGAGTTACATCTTTCCCTTCAAGAAGCCTTTCGCTAAGGCTGTTCTTGTGGAATTGGCAAAGGGATATTTGGAAGCCCATAGAGGGCTACGGTGAAAAAGGAAATATCTTCCGTTCAAAACTGGAAAGAAGCTTTCTGAGAAACTGCTCTGTGTTCTGTTAATTCATCTCACAGAGTTACATCTTTCCCTTCAAGAAGCCTTTCGCTAAGGCTGTTCTTGTGGAATTGGCAAAGGGATATTTGGAAGCCCATAGAGGGCTATGGTGAAAAAGGAAATATCTTCCGTTCAAAACTGGAAAGAAGCTTTCTGAGAAACTGCTCTGTGTTCTGTTAATTCATCTCACAGAGTTACATCTTTCCCTTCAAGAAGCCTTTCGCTAAGGCTGTTCTTGTGGAATTGGCAAAGGGATATTTGGAAGCCCATAGAGGGCTACGGTGAAAAAGGAAATATCTTCCGTTCAAAACTGGAAAGAAGCTTTCTGAGAAACTGCTCTGTGTTCTGTTAATTCATCTCACAGAGTTACATCTTTCCCTTCAAGAAGCCTTTCGCTAAGGCTGTTCTTGTGGAATTGGCAAAGGGATATTTGGAAGCCCATAGAGGGCTATGGTGAAAAAGGAAATATCTTCCGTTCAAAACTGGAAAGAAGCTTTCTGAGAAACTGCTCTGTGTTCTGTTAATTCATCTCACAGAGTTACATCTTTCCCTTCAAGAAGCCTTTCGCTAAGGCTGTTCTTGTGGAATTGGCAAAGGGATATTTGGAAGCCCATAGAGGGCTATGGTGAAAAAGGAAATATCTTCCGTTCAAAACTGGAAAGAAGCTTTCTGAGAAACTGCTCTGTGTTCTGTTAATTCATCTCACAGAGTTACATCTTTCCCTTCAAGAAGCCTTTCGCTAAGGCTGTTCTTGTGGAATTGGCAAAGGGATATTTGGAAGCCCATAGAGGGCTATGGTGAAAAAGGAAATATCTTCCGTTCAAAACTGGAAAGAAGCTTTCTGAGAAACTGCTCTGTGTTCTGTTAATTCATCTCACAGAGTTACATCTTTCCCTTCAAGAAGCCTTTCGCTAAGGCTGTTCTTGTGGAATTGGCAAAGGGATATTTGGAAGCCCATAGAGGGCTATGGTGAAAAAGGAAATATCTTCCGTTCAAAACTGGAAAGAAGCTTTCTGAGAAACTGCTCTGTGTTCTGTTAATTCATCTCACAGAGTTACATCTTTCCCTTCAAGAAGCCTTTCGCTAAGGCTGTTCTTGTGGAATTGGCAAAGGGATATTTGGAAGCCCATAGAGGGCTATGGTGAAAAAGGAAATATCTTCCGTTCAAAACTGGAAAGAAGCTTTCTGAGAAACTGCTCTGTGTTCTGTTAATTCATCTCACAGAGTTACATCTTTCCCTTCAAGAAGCCTTTCGCTAAGGCTGTTCTTGTGGAATTGGCAAAGGGATATTTGGAAGCCCATAGAGGGCTATGGTGAAAAAGGAAATATCTTCCGTTCAAAACTGGAAAGAAGCTTTCTGAGAAACTGCTCTGTGTTCTGTTAATTCATCTCACAGAGTTACATCTTTCCCTTCAAGAAGCCTTTCGCTAAGGCTGTTCTTGTGGAATTGGCAAGGGATATTTGGAAGCCCATAGAGGGCTATGGTGAAAAAGGAAATATCTTCCGTTCAAAACTGGAAAGAAGCTTTCTGAGAAACTGCTCTGTGTTCTGTTAATTCATCTCACAGAGTTACATCTTTCCCTTCAAGAAGCCTTTCGCTAAGGCTGTTCTTGGGGAATTGGCAAAGGGATATTTGGAAGCCCATAGAGGGCTATGGTGAAAAAGGAAATATCTTCCGTTCAAAACTGGAAAGAAGCTTTCTGAGAAACTGCTCTGTGTTCTGTTAATTCATCTCACAGAGTTACATCTTTCCCTTCAAGAAGCCTTTCGCTAAGGCTGTTCTTGTGGAATTGGCAAAGGGATATTTGGAAGCCCATAGAGGGCTATGGTGAAAAAGGAAATATCTTCCGTTCAAAACTGGAAAGAAGCTTTCTGAGAAACTGCTCTGTGTTCTGTTAATTCATCTCACAGAGTTACATCTTTCCCTTCAAGAAGCCTTTCGCTAAGGCTGTTCTTGTGGAATTGGCAAAGGGATATTTGGAAGCCCATAGAGGGCTATGGTGAAAAAGGAAATATCTTCCGTTCAAAACTGGAAAGAAGCTTTCTGAGAAACTGCTCTGTGTTCTGTTAATTCATCTCACAGAGTTACATCTTTCCCTTCAAGAAGCCTTTCGCTAAGGCTGTTCTTGTGGAATTGGCAAAGGGATATTTGGAAGCCCATAGAGGGCTATGGTGAAAAAGGAAATATCTTCCGTTCAAAACTGGAAAGAAGCTTTCTGAGAAACTGCTCTGTGTTCTGTTAATTCATCTCACAGAGTTACATCTTTCCCTTCAAGAAGCCTTTCGCTAAGGCTGTTCTTGTGGAATTGGCAAAGGGATATTTGGAAGCCCATAGAGGGCTATGGTGAAAAAGGAAATATCTTCCGTTCAAAACTGGAAAGAAGCTTTCTGAGAAACTGCTCTGTGTTCTGTTAATTCATCTCACAGAGTTACATCTTTCCCTTCAAGAAGCCTTTCGCTAAGGCTGTTCTTGTGGAATTGGCAAAGGGATATTTGGAAGCCCATAGAGGGCTATGGTGAAAAAGGAAATATCTTCCGTTCAAAACTGGAAAGAAGCTTTCTGAGAAACTGCTCTGTGTTCTGTTAATTCATCTCACAGAGTTACATCTTTCCCTTCAAGAAGCCTTTCGCTAAGGCTGTTCTTGTGGAATTGGCAAAGGGATATTTGGAAGCCCATAGAGGGCTATGGTGAAAAAGGAAATATCTTCCGTTCAAAACTGGAAAGAAGCTTTCTGAGAAACTGCTCTGTGTTCTGTTAATTCATCTCACAGAGTTACATCTTTCCCTTCAAGAAGCCTTTCGCTAAGGCTGTTCTTGTGGAATTGGCAAAGGGATATTTGGAAGCCCATAGAGGGCTATGGTGAAAAAGGAAATATCTTCCGTTCAAAACTGGAAAGAAGCTTTCTGAGAAACTGCTCTGTGTTCTGTTAATTCATCTCACAGAGTTACATCTTTCCCTTCAAGAAGCCTTTCGCTAAGGCTGTTCTTGTGGAATTGGCAAAGGGATATTTGGAAGCCCATAGAGGGCTATGGTGAAAAAGGAAATATCTTCCGTTCAAAACTGGAAAGAAGCTTTCTGAGAAACTGCTCTGTGTTCTGTTAATTCATCTCACAGAGTTACATCTTTCCCTTCAAGAAGCCTTTCGCTAAGGCTGTTCTTGTGGAATTGGCAAAGGGATATTTGGAAGCCCATAGAGGGCTATGGTGAAAAAGGAAATATCTTCCGTTCAAAACTGGAAAGAAGCTTTCTGAGAAACTGCTCTGTGTTCTGTTAATTCATCTCACAGAGTTACATCTTTCCCTTCAAGAAGCCTTTCGCTAAGGCTGTTCTTGTGGAATTGGCAAAGGGATATTTGGAAGCCCATAGAGGGCTATGGTGAAAAAGGAAATATCTTCCGTTCAAAACTGGAAAGAAGCTTTCTGAGAAACTGCTCTGTGTTCTGTTAATTCATCTCACAGAGTTACATCTTTCCCTTCAAGAAGCCTTTCGCTAAGGCTGTTCTTGTGGAATTGGCAAAGGGATATTTGGAAGCCCATAGAGGGCTATGGTGAAAAAGGAAATATCTTCCGTTCAAAACTGGAAAGAAGCTTTCTGAGAAACTGCTCTGTGTTCTGTTAATTCATCTCACAGAGTTACATCTTTCCCTTCAAGAAGCCTTTCGCTAAGGCTGTTCTTGTGGACTTGGCAAAGGGATATTTGGAAGCCCATAGAGGGCTATGGTGAAAAAGGAAATATCTTCCGTTCAAAACTGGAAAGAAGCTTTCTGAGAAACTGCTCTGTGTTCTGTTAATTCATCTCACAGAGTTACATCTTTCCCTTCAAGAAGCCTTTCGCTAAGGCTGTTCTTGTGGAATTGGCAAAGGGATATTTGGAAGCCCATAGAGGGCTATGGTGAAAAAGGAAATATCTTCCGTTCAAAACTGGAAAGAAGCTTTCTGAGAAACTGCTCTGTGTTCTGTTAATTCATCTCACAGAGTTACATCTTTCCCTTCAAGAAGCCTTTCGCTAAGGCTGTTCTTGTGGAATTGGCAAAGGGATATTTGGAAGCCCATAGAGGGCTATGGTGAAAAAGGAAATATCTTCCGTTCAAAACTGGAAAGAAGCTTTCTGAGAAACTGCTCTGTGTTCTGTTAATTCATCTCACAGAGTTACATCTTTCCCTTCAAGAAGCCTTTCGCTAAGGCTGTTCTTGTGGAATTGGCAAAGGGATATTTGGAAGCCCATAGAGGGCTATGGTGAAAAAGGAAATATCTTCCGTTCAAAACTGGAAAGAAGCTTTCTGAGAAACTGCTCTGTGTTCTGTTAATTCATCTCACAGAGTTACATCTTTCCCTTCAAGAAGCCTTTCGCTAAGGCTGTTCTTGTGGAATTGGCAAAGGGATATTTGGAAGCCCATAGAGGGCTATGGTGAAAAAGGAAATATCTTCCGTTCAAAACTGGAAAGAAGCTTTCTGAGAAACTGCTCTGTGTTCTGTTAATTCATCTCACAGAGTTACATCTTTCCCTTCAAGAAGCCTTTCGCTAAGGCTGTTCTTGTGGAATTGGCAAAGGGATATTTGGAAGCCCATAGAGGGCTATGGTGAAAAAGGAAATATCTTCCGTTCAAAACTGGAAAGAAGCTTTCTGAGAAACTGCTCTGTGTTCTGTTAATTCATCTCACAGAGTTACATCTTTCCCTTCAAGAAGCCTTTCGCTAAGGCTGTTCTTGTGGAATTGGCAAAGGGATATTTGGAAGCCCATAGAGGGCTATGGTGAAAAAGGAAATATCTTCCGTTCAAAACTGGAAAGAAGCTTTCTGAGAAACTGCTCTGTGTTCTGTTAATTCATCTCACAGAGTTACATCTTTCCCTTCAAGAAGCCTTTCGCTAAGGCTGTTCTTGTGGAATTGGCAAAGGGATATTTGGAAGCCCATAGAGGGCTATGGTGAAAAAGGAAATATCTTCCGTTCCAAACTGGAAAGAAGCTTTCTGAGAAACTGCTCTGTGTTCTGTTAATTCATCTCACAGAGTTACATCTTTCCCTTCAAGAAGCCTTTCGCTAAGGCTGTTCTTGTGGAATTGGCAAAGGGATATTTGGAAGCCCATAGAGGGCTATGGTGAAAAAGGAAATATCTTCCGTTCCAAACTGGAAAGAAGCTTTCTGAGAAACTGCTCTGTGTTCTGTTAATTCATCTCACAGAGTTACATCTTTCCCTTCAAGAAGCCTTTCGCTAAGGCTGTTCTTGTGGAATTGGCAAAGGGATATTTGGAAGCCCATAGAGGGCTCTGGTGAAAAAGGAAATATCTTCCGTTCAAAACTGGAAAGAAGCTTTCTGAGAAACTGCTCTGTGTTCTGTTAATTCATCTCACAGAGTTACATCTTTCCCTTTAAGAAGCCTTTCGCTAAGGCTGTTCTTGTGGAATTGGCAAAGGGATATTTGGAAGCCCATAGAGGGCTATGGTGAAAAAGGAAATATCTTCCGTTCAAAACTGGAAAGAAGCTTTCTGAGAAACTGCTCTGTGTTCTGTTAATTCATCTCACAGAGTTACATCTTTCCCTTCAAGAAGCCTTTCGCTAAGGCTGTTCTTGTGGAATTGGCAAAGGGATATTTGGAAGCCCATAGAGGGCTATGGTGAAAAAGGAAATATCTTCCGTTCAAAACTGGAAAGAAGCTTTCTGAGAAACTGCTCTGTGTTCTGTTAATTCATCTCACAGAGTTACATCTTTCCCTTCAAGAAGCCTTTCGCTAAGGCTGTTCTTGTGGAATTGGCAAAGGGATATTTGGAAGCCCATAGAGGGCTATGGTGAAAAAGGAAATATCTTCCGTTCAAAACTGGAAAGAAGCTTTCTGAGAAACTGCTCTGTGTTCTGTTAATTCATCTCACAGAGTTACATCTTTCCCTTCAAGAAGCCTTTCGCTAAGGCTGTTCTTGTGGAATTGGCAAAGGGATATTTGGAAGCCCATAGAGGGCTATGGTGAAAAAGGAAATATCTTCCGTTCAAAACTGGAAAGAAGCTTTCTGAGAAACTGCTCTGTGTTCTGTTAATTCATCTCACAGAGTTACATCTTTCCCTTCAAGAAGCCTTTCGCTAAGGCTGTTCTTGTGGAATTGGCAAAGGGATATTTGGAAGCCCATAGAGGGCTATGGTGAAAAAGGAAATATCTTCCGTTCAAAACTGGAAAGAAGCTTTCTGAGAAACTGCTCTGTGTTCTGTTAATTCATCTCACAGAGTTACATCTTTCCCTTCAAAAAGCCTTTCGCTAAGGCTGTTCTTGTGGAATTGGCAAAGGGATATTTGGAAGCCCATAGAGGGCTATGGTGAAAAAGGAAATATCTTCCGTTCAAAACTGGAAAGAAGCTTTCTGAGAAACTGCTCTGTGTTCTGTTAATTCATCTCACAGAGTTACATCTTTCCCTTCAAGAAGCCTTTCGCTAAGGCTGTTCTTGTGGAACTGGCAAAGGGATATTTGGAAGCCCATAGAGGGCTACGGTGAAAAAGGAAATATCTTCCGTTCAAAACTGGAAAGAAGCTTTCTGAGAAACTGCTCTGTGTTCTGTTAATTCATCTCACAGAGTTACATCTTTCCCTTCAAGAAGCCTTTCGCTAAGGCTGTTCTTGTGGAATTGGCAAAGGGATATTTGGAAGCCCATAGAGGGCTACGGTGAAAAAGGAAATATCTTCCGTTCAAAACTGGAAAGAAGCTTTCTGAGAAACTGCTCTGTGTTCTGTTAATTCATCTCAGAGAGTTACATCTTTCCCTTCAAGAAGCCTTTCGCTAAGGCTGTTCTTGTGGAATTGGCAAAGGGATATTTGGAAGCCCATAGAGGGCTATGGTGAAAAAGGAAATATCTTCCGTTCAAAACTGGAAAGAAGCTTTCTGAGAAACTGCTCTGTGTTCTGTTAATTCATCTCACAGAGTTACATCTTTCCCTTCAAGAAGCCTTTCGCTAAGGCTGTTCTTGTGGAATTGGCAAAGGGATATTTGGAAGCCCATAGAGGGCTATGGTGAAAAAGGAAATATCTTCCGTTCAAAACTGGAAAGAAGCTTTCTGAGAAACTGCCCTGTGTTCTGTTAATTCATCTCACAGAGTTACATCTTTCCCTTCAAGAAGCCTTTCGCTAAGGCTGTTCTTGTGGAATTGGCAAAGGGATATTTGGAAGCCCATAGAGGGCTATGGTGAAAAAGGAAATATCTTCCGTTCAAAACTGGAAAGAAGCTTTCTGAGAAACTGCTCTGTGTTCTGTTAATTCATCTCACAGAGTTACATCTTTCCCTTCAAGAAGCCTTTCGCTAAGGCTGTTCTTGTGGAATTGGCAAAGGGATATTTGGAAGCCCATAGAGGGCTATGGTGAAAAAGGAAATATCTTCCGTTCAAAACTGGAAAGAAGCTTTCTGAGAAACTGCTCTGTGTTCTGTTAATTCATCTCACAGAGTTACATCTTTCCCTTCAAGAAGCCTTTCGCTAAGGCTGTTCTTGTGGAATTGGCAAAGGGATATTTGGAAGCCCATAGAGGGCTATGGTGAAAAAGGAAATATCTTCCGTTCAAAACTGGAAAGAAGCTTTCTGAGAAACTGCTCTGTGTTCTGTTA